>NW_019211455.1:36651236-36868726 GCF_002443255.2 Varroa destructor | reverse complement strand
TATATAACACGATGATTTCCAATTGTCGCGCACCTACTGACGTTGCCTCAATACAAGCTATATTCGCGGAAAATGGAACAGCGCTGTGCTTGAACGATCATTTGTCGAATGTCATATATACATTTCAATACAAACTAGTTTTCCAGTTTGTTTCGTTGTTTGTTTTTCTTTTTGCATAAAAGTGCGCTATCATGCCTTAACTGGTGAGCTTTATATCTGGCGTTGCTTCAAATGAACCACGTTCTCTAGAATTCTGCACTCGAGAAAATCCAATAATCGAGAATAATGTGCCTCTTGCCTTAAAAAGCAGCGATCGAGAAATCAAAGAACCTGTTGCTGATAATACTGGCTGCTAATGCGATTATGATTACTATTGCTATTTCAGCGTTTCATCCGTTGCAACGCTATTATAATAAGCTTGAGCAAATAAGAGATATGAGAATACAATACTATCTTATTATAGAGATGTTAGGTACAGAAAGGGTTGAAAGTGATTTGTTACTACAGAAAGCGCAATACTGCCTGACCAATACTCTCTGTCATCGGTAACATCAACAGAGAAATGGACGAAGAAACATGCTAGGCCTGGTCTACGATTGAACAAAATAAGCCTAAATCACGACGCGCACTATCAGTGCGCGTGCTGTACGGTTCCGAAAGAACGTGTATGCAGTAACTGAAATAACAAAAGCGCTCATAAAGACCTAATTAAACGGTGATGATTTCATGAGAGCAATGTTGGCGAACATCACGTGTGTTAACAGTAGACGGTCGGTCTGGCTTCTTAACACTGCAGATTTACTTCCTTTCCTTTATAGTGTTGATGAAGTTGTATTGATAAATGGCAGATAGGGCAGACTCTCGCCATGGAAAACAAAGTTTGCTCAGATTCTTGTAATTGGAAACGACATTATGATGATGATGGGGCTCATGCAACCGGTAAAGCCAGCCAGAAAATTTTTCAATACACCAATACAAAATACTTATACAAAGAGGAATTACAATTCATTTGACATGTGCCAGAAATGACAGTAAGACATCATGTAAGAAGATCATTGGTTATTACTATCATGGGTCTTTGATGTGCGTCTATACATAAACGATGATACAATGACTAAACTAAACCTGTGTCCTTCTTACACAATCGCCACATCGAGAATAATTGAATAACTTTTATCATTACAGCTGGATGAATCGTTTTTATCACATTACAGACACGTCATATATTTTTAATTTGATTAAGCTATGGAACGTCCAATATTTTAACGGGTTTGCCCCATTTGATGATGGACGCAATTATGCAATGTGTCACATACGCAAACGTTGGTATAACATTACGTCAATACGTATATGTAATACGTGTTGACGTAAAGCGTAGATACCAGGCTAATGAATATAATAAATGGGGTAATACAATTATCTTACTAGGTTTTACTAGTTGTAGGCCACCTTTCTTTTAGCGGTCCACTTTGGCCTAACAACGAGCCGAAGCTGAGAAGCACAGACGCTACAAATATATAAGTTTATCCTTCCCTTCAATAAATGTAATATATGTATAGGAAAATATATATAGCAGCTAAATAGCTTTGAAAGCATCGTTTGGAGTCATACACGTATACATGTTAATGGGTGATAGAGTACATATAATCTATTTTTAATATTTCGTAAATGTTAGTACATACCGTTAAGTGAGTCTATTTATATAAGAGCTATGTAGAACATATACTTGAATTACAAATGTTATATGAAAATACTGAATAATAATAAAGCTAGCAGTGAAAATACAAAAAAAAAGTGAAACGTAAAAAGTGGGTTTTAATTTACATAATTTGCACATTTGGTTTATTTAAAACATTTTGGCATTTAGTCAAACAATGGTATGGTTTTATAAGTCTTCTTCGCGCAACGCATAATATATACACAAGCATAGGCGGTAATTAAGTCAACCATTTGCATAATTCTTCGCTAACTGAAGAGCTCACGACTTGCATCAGTTCAATAAATCTGTATATATTATATATAAATATATAATGTGTATACACCAGTTTATATGTTAATGTGATCTTTTTTGGGCTACCCTTCCTTATTTCCATGTTCTCCGTCATCAGTGATTGGCATTTTCGCACGCATCGATCCAATCGCCATAAACATCGATTGCCTCAGAAAGATAGGTGATCTGGGTCTGAAAATCTTCTAAACAGACCCTACATGTTATTCGTCCTGTATTGCGTACTCGATCCCTGAAAATAATAAATGAAAAATTAATATGCAGATGTTAATGAGATCAGTCGAGAGCTATTAAATATCTATGGGGAATGATGTGGAGGTAAGACCTTATTTAATCGCCAAGATCGTGGTTCCCGAAAGCAAACGTCTTCATTTACAGCACAGGAGACTTTTTACGATGCTAGTTGGCTTGGGCAAAATACACCTAACTGTGGTAACTAAATGCCAACTGCTCAAGCTGCTCAAACCTCGTTTTTGAATCAGGAACTAACAGTTCGTGCAGTAGCACGCTAGTACAGTGGGAAAGTGCTCAATAAAATAGAAAAATAGACAATATAATAAAGAAGTAGGAACTCACTATCACAAAAAAACGCTTCCGCGAAGTACTGACGAAAAGCTGCAAAGCAATATATAGAAAAAGGCAAGCCTAACAATAGCAAAGAAGCTTGCGGTTAAAAGCAAAGGAAGGAAGGCACTCCTACATTGCAAGGTTTATATGGACCGGTTTGGGTCTCTTGCTGCATTCGTAATTGACGGTCATGTCCGACCTAAATTATCTAAAGCTAAAGATAACGCAACACTCAAGTGAGGATGAGATTATATCCATATCCCTTCAATATGTAAACGCCGCAATTCCGACAAAGATGTGAAGTCAAAGCGCTTCAAGTTCCAAGCCGTTCACGATCCCTTGAAAAAGCTGTTTTCCAATTGCCCAGATGGCTGAAATCGTCGTCTCCACTGCACTTGTGGGTGGCAGACAACGCAGACTCTGAGAAAAAAATCCAGATACACCGATTCAAAGAAGTACTATTTCGTACTACTTGCATTAGGAATATTGGGCTCTATCGATGGGTTTTTACTGAAGAATGATGTCAGGGAGCATATTTCCGACATTCGTTGTCGTGTTTAGTGTTAACACTGCTTCATTAATTAGTGCTGTTTGGTAGATTCATGGCTTTGGTAGATTTTGCACCTTCCACTTCTAATCCTATTATTAATAATAAGAATAATAATAATACAAATTGTTAACACTATGCAGTATCTAAACAAGCGCTTTTTCTTACTCCATTTGTTTGGTGACGAAGCGCGGCGTTTTCCATTAGAATTTACAGCCAAAGCTCTCATACTTTTTAGTATGAACGTGATTTTTCTCAGGCATATCATTTTTTGTTAACTGCTTTCTCGACAGGCCAGACCTATGTGCTAGACATCCAAAACATCGTTGACAGGTGTTTTTGAGATAGTCCTAACATATTACGTATCTACGAATTCTTACTTACGCCAAACAATTCAAATAGTAAAGTTAAATATTTTCACATTTATCCGAAAATCTCTTAGGACGTAAAAGAAAGTGCACATCATACATTTACCCTCAAACTGCATATTTCCTCTAATTTAAAATGGTGTATTGTTTAGACAATTTGATCAGTGTAGGTTAAGGTGCTGTACAGTCATACGCAACAAAGCGACTCACGCTTTCGCGTACTTACTGTGTTTCTCATACATGCTGCTCGATACTTAGGCTACTCGAAGTTCAAATTTCCACCTTACTAAATTATCGTGATTACAACGACCTATACTAGGCACATTATGATCTTTAACCTAATCAATTTCAAAAAAACTCTCACAAAGCATAATCTGCCTTACTCAGCATTTTCGCTTGTTAGTTATATTTCCATGTAGAGGGGTCTTTAAGTAACACACCTGTGTGACTTTTATGGCAGGTGATTCACAGTATGAGCTTTTATTTGCTTTTGGTCTTTGGCTGACTGTGGGTCTGGACAGACCTATAGCTCTCGGAGTCTCTTGAATTCGACTATAAAAATGTTGAGGTGCCACTCTCGGCCACGCAGCCACGTGGTCTCCATCGCTAACCAGTATCGATTCCCCTAAGGGGAATGTGTCCTTCCGGCACTACAGGCATTGATAATATTTTTCTTTTAAGTTACGCCTTTAAGTAGTAACAATCTACACAGAGAGGATGCCTCAGGTCAACGCCATCACTCTTCCTCTGTAGATAGTTGTTTTTATGTCAAAGATGTCCAAAGAGCCTTCTGCACTGATGCTCACATTCAAGCACGCAATCTCTGCCAAATTGGCTTCTTATTGGTAGAGCTTCAGCAACCACCGAATCAATATAAGTGTTGTTTCATGCGCACATCTTGTTTTTAAACTTTTTATTAAAATTTTACAATAAACCCAACTACGAAAGAACATTGCCTGACACCCACGTTTACCAAATATATAATATATTCTCTCAGTTTAAAGCATAATAAATTACCAAGCGCTTCAAAAACTATGAATCGAACTACCATTAGAAAGGTTACACTAAACCATGCTTCTTCGAAGTGTAAATATCCTCAAGACTTATTCATTTGCTTCAGTTCGTTTTTTTTCCAAATTTTATTTGCGGAACTATGTTAATATTGCATCAAACGATCACCCTTTATTGCCAAAAATTAATCACTTCGCCTATTAAAGGACCCATGCGCGGCAGGAAAGAATACTACAGTTGATGTTGTGTAAGTTGTTTGACTCTAACCAAACTCACCGCAAAAATAGCAAAGTGCACTCTACCGTAAAGTTTCTAATGATAAAAGACAACACCTAATATATATTCTACTCCTTACAATTAATATCCCAAACAGTTTTCAAACTAACGGCGAATAATGCATGTATGCCCCTTATGCGTACCTCTATTTTTTACAGTTATAGATAGCGATAGGCCAAGTATTTATTAAAAAAGACAATTATTGTTAACACTGGCCACATTTATTTACCAAGCTTTATATGTAAGTATTGATGAAACAGATTCAATTGCATGCCAATAATAGCTGTATGTTCTATTGTTTATTTATGCGATGGCGAAATGACCAGTTTCATTGCTTAACAGGTCCACACTCTACAGACATTCCGCTGAGTTGTGAGTAGCAAGCGATCAGCTGATACTTTTGACTTCAATAGATCATATGGTCAAGCTACATACTATAACGTAAACTGATCGCAGAAAATAGAACATTTTTTAAATATTTTACCTCACATACTATCATCTGATAAAAAGCCAACAAATTTTGTATTACTCACATCTTTACTTCACACGAACGTTCGTGATTACAGAAAGGGCAATTGAACATCGTATCTAAAGCTTCGATATTTTTGCGTTTTGGAGGTGGCTTGCGTTTACTCCGACGACGACCCATGTTTCCTGTAACACCTTTCGGAATCAGTTGGCTTCTTTTCTGCTGATACCGTAATGAAATAAATTTCAATCACAACAATATGTTGAATGTTAGTTCAAAGACATTTTCTCTGATTTTACCACAACCCAAATTCCTCAATAACCTTTGAATAAAAGATATTTGCTAAGCAGATTTAATACATCATCGACAAAATCAAAAAGAAACATCTTGCACTATGAATTTATCGAGTTGACAAATCTATTATTATCTGGCATAGACCGACGATTTTAGGCAACGCAGTTTGCTTAAAAGCTTCACGAAAGCGCGCAAATGTAAACTCACACAAGAATTATTATTATCGGCAAGTTGCCGTCACCATTTTGCCCTTCAGCAGATTGGACCTTTAAGAAAATGCATTAATTAATAATAGGTTTTAAAGCATCGTTAATACGTTTTTTACCTCGATCGTTGGTAAACGCACATTTAGCAACACTCACAATACACTGTCCCCTCGAGCCGTTCTGCTCCAGTAGACATGGCCGGCGACACTGCCTCTGTTTACATATGGATCGGGCGGTTGATGGAATTATCTTCGAATATAGGCAGCAACATATGTCGAATGCATTCTAGTTTTCACGATCAACTCAAGAGAAATTCAGCCTAAGTAACCCCAGTCAATCACGCAAATAAATACTTTGGTTAGTTTTTATTAAATTCAACTGGGCAAATGTGGCGCCCTCTATATCGAATGGTTTCGGTATCGAACAACAGAGAAGTCGACTCTTTTGCAAACAGGAGCCTGTGAATCATGGTGCGTTCATATGAATTCGAAAAAAAATCTCAAGAAATCGCTAGTTTTTTTAATTAAACAAGCCTTAAATTTATATTGGACATGTTTTTTAGATTAATCCAAATAAGCTTATTGAGATTTAAGTGTAGGCGGAGCATCACGTAAGCGGCAGGTGGGCCGTGTTCTATGATGTAGTGAAATGTGTATTTGCAGTTGCATACGTGCGGCGCGTGGATGTGCAGATGTAGTCTCTATGAAGAAGTATTTACACATCTATTGTTGAGAGAATATTACGGGGAAACATACTTAGAGCTCTTCAGAATGTCCATTTCATTCACTGTGTTAAATGCATTTGCGGTTTTCAGACGAAGGGTACCTCATCGTTCGGAAAGCGCCATAACAAGACGCACACTTTGTGCCGTCGTTGTGGTAAATCCTCCTATCATATCCAGAAAAGCCGCTGCGCATGTTGTGGTTATCCGGATCCGAAGATCAGAAGCTGTAAGTGTTTAACTATGTTTTAGGCTTTCCTATACTTTATGATCTCTATACTTCCTCGTGATATGATACTGTGGTAACGTGTTTACCCATTGAACTTACGAAAGTAAACAGAGATATTCATTTCGTATCGAAAAGCACCAGCCGTCTGAAGCAACATTTAATAATATTATCGGACGTAAAGCCGATTTATCGATGGTTTACTTCTAACCAGTATGAGATGAACAACAGGTCGTCAATTACTTCTGAGCTTAATCACTTCGAGCCGATCTGAGTACGTCGGCTCAAACAAGGAACTAACAGAAACAGTGTGAACCGACAGAATACCTCTAATCACTTATCTGAGATCTGACTGGTTCTGCTTCATCAACGTCGTATTGTTGTATTTTCTATGTGGATATTTAAAATAATTACATGCGTTTATGTTTTTTGTTGTATAGGAAACGTACTGACGTTACATATTACATTCCTTTTATCAAGATTATTTTGCAATTAGCATCTTTAAATTTGAGTCCTACAATACGCGTTTAATGCTTACCGATAATTAAAGAAGACAATACTATAATTTATTAACTTCAGCTACATAAGTTTGTTCCCTGTGGCTTCAGATAACTGGTCAGTGAAGGCTCTGCGCAGGAAGGCCCCTGGTACAGGTCGTATGCGTCACTTGAAGAAAGCTTTGAAAAGGAACAAGCCCCCAAAAGTAGACCCATTCAAGGCTATAGCCAAGAAGGCTGCTGCCGCAAAATAAATTCGGCGTACGAGGCGCTTCGGTGTAACCGAGCTAAAGTGTATGGCCCCATAACTTACATCTCGATGTCTTTATTTATGATCTTTGTATTGTATGCTTAGTTAATTAGGGAACATCACCAAGTAACCATTGAGAAGTATTGTTATGCATTACCGTAGGCATTGCATTTTAAAGCAATTGTGTGGACGCAGCTAAAATTAGAATATCCAACAGGGACTTATTCTAGGAATCTAAAGAACAATTTCGACGAAACAATTCTGGTCTAGAACGTAACTACTTGAATCCTCTGGATTTAGTTAAGGAAACAATTGTGATTCACCTAGATCAAAGAAATATTGACGCTGTTAAGTAAAATAGAATGAATGCGGCAATCAATTTAAAAAACTCGAGAAAATGTTAGGCGGCATTTAAACGTTATCTGTTTACATAAAATAGGTTAAGAGTACATATGTACATACAGCTACGTTAAACACTGTCGTCTTCAGTAAAGTTTTTGTAACAGAGCAGTTATCCTTAAGGTACTACGATCAGTGTTTTCATCCTTAACAACCACATGGACAACTGGTCTTCCTGACACTTGTGGTGTCATTCCGTTATTATAGGAGATCGTAGAAGACGCTTCTAACGTGGCACTTTTCGAAAAAGCTGCTCAAACTGAAAAACTAATGCTAGCTCTACACGCTATTTCGGAGACATGTCTTTCGACTTATAGCTAAAAAAGAACACTGCTAAAAAAACTGGAAGTTAAGTACAATTCGCGTTATTGTATTCTTAATCAAAGTTCAGTAGATGGGGCTATATAGAACAGCTAAGTATTTTGTTTCATTTTGTTGAATTTTCATTGGACGATGGACGAGCAAAATAACCACTTTATCGTTCTATTACAGTTTCCCCTAAATCAAAGCTAACTACAATCCAGTCTTATAGTCATTGCATTGGGTTGTAGAAAAGTACGTCTCAAGTAATATGAGTCGCGTCGGGTCGGCTGATCAGTTGACTGATGTCGTTTGGAAGCTGAAATTTGACAAAACTTAATGTGGTCAAATTTTTGGAATGCCTTTATTCTGAATGGAAATTCAGCACTTTGAAGCTGAGCAAAAAGTCTGCTATATTTTACAATTTAATTATGATATGAGGATAAATTCTGTCCAGGCTCGTTTGACTGACGGGATGAAACCAAAGGTATACCCTATCCTAAAAGAAATTTCGGCAAAAATAGTTACTTGATTAGCCTCTTGTCCTATATCCAGATCAGATTATCGATTTGCATATCAAAGCTGTAGACATCTACTAGAGTATCCTATGGCTTCATCTTGACTAGGCACAAATTACCATATTTCGGGTCTCAAACATCACGCTTGCAGTCTACAAATTCTAGGTAGGAGGAGTATAAGTAGTTTATCGTTTAACCATGGAACAACACAATAGCAATGCGTCTACATTTTATGTCATCTTCGGGTGTCAAGACGCAATGACTCGCGTGCCATTTGAACTCCTTAGTCCGTATTTCAAGACTGGTCGAATTACTAACGTTAACCATTGATGGTGGACGCTTACGTAGATTAACATATTCGCCGCAAAAAGGAATAACTCAAATTGCAGATAGATTATGCATTCAGTAAGAGTAAAAAAATGAGGCTAGTTGACGCCTAGTACAACAGGCCGCACTACGTATAGACTTGATAAAGTTATTTAGAAAGTTGAGCGAAAGCAACACGTGAGTAACCATGATATCGCCTAGGTACTGAACCTCCACCACGAACCACCAAGTTTTAAACCATTCGAAGGAAGTCGAGTACAAAAAAGTCCACGTCTGAGTGCCGTACGAAAATTTTGTTATCCGCATTTGTGTTTGCACAACTCTACAGAAACATAACGAATTCGAGCCACTTCTCAAGCGGCTGATGTATAATGAAAAGTAATAGCGATCTGTGTCATAAAAAGTACAATTTTTATGTGTGCAGACGCATAAAAATTATTTGCAGACAATTTACCTTCAAGGCGCTCTATTTTAAGTCGGAATAAAGGTATCTTAACTATATCAGTACATCTACTGCAACCAAACTCCAGTTTTCAAATGACGTTAACGCTGACTCGACGGAACATACTGCCCAAAGCATGTGACTTTAAAGCCATTTAGCTGCGGTCTATATGGGCTACTGTGTTTCGAGCATTTGTGAAACAAAATACCACTCGTATTAGTTTTACAAAGAAATTGAAGGAACCAAGTAGCCTCATAGCCCATAGTAACTGAGTGTGTGTGTGTATATATGTGTACATAGGTCAAGTTCAACTAAGGCTGAATCGTAACATGCCGTTTGACAATGCGTCACATTGTTTTTGAAAAACATTTTCACGACTTTATTGGCATAACGCATCGTTCGGATAAAACAACATCGTTGACATATGGACCACATTGCTTATAATAAGATCAGAATTCACCCTGAATAATTATTCGTAACAAAATCACCCATTCAGAAGTCGATTTCACATTGCACAACAAAACTGTGTGTGGTTCTATGATAGATGAATCCTAAAAAATTATCTGCCTAGCTTGGCAATAAATGATTATAAAACATTGGCTTCTCTAGCCATAATCACAGTCTTTCTTGAAGAAAAACGTTTGGTCTTCCGTTTTGTAGATTGACTGACTACTTTGCATGAAATCATTAGTGGCCCAAATAGCTGCATCTTTGGCCTATGTAACCTTACCTATTGGGTCAACATAGGCATAGATATCTTTTAATCAATTGATACTTTCTTGGAAATTAACGAATTATAATAAGGTTACTTCGGTCACCTTGTGGAAGAAGCACCCATACAGCCCCATCCTCCCCTATATATGCCAAGGAGTAATTGTTAGGGTTGAGAGTTGTGTAGTTTGCAAACGTGCTCGAAACGATCACTACGAAGATATTTTTCAGTACGACAATGAACTCACGCACACCTTCATTTATACAAAAACCAAACTCAGATGTTTAATATGCTTCAATACTTAACTTCATCTCGGAAGCTTTTTTCAGTTATTACTTCGATTTCAATACTCTATACAGCTCCTCTTTTTAGAAGTGATTTGAATATTCAACAAAGCAATACTTCAGTTGTCCTTATCTCATCCAAATTGTCAAAAATTAATGCTGCTTCTGTTTGCATCTGTAGCAGTTTCTAGTGCATACACTCATAAATCTCAATTGTATGTTCGTTAAAATAATGTCTGCATATCATTTCCTATAATAAATGTTTTCAGCCATACACTATTCAGTTTCTGCGTATATAACAAAATACGTTTTCACAAGTAAATTATCTTGGAAATTATATAAATTTATAGCGACGGATTTATTAAAGCAGGGCTCCGTACGGGCTCTGCAAAAGCTGTTATACGACCACAGAGGGTCATTTTAATGAACATTCGATTCGCAAAACCCTAATCCAAATCTATTTCACAGCCCTTATATAGGAAAATTCTAAATATCACGTATCCAGCCTTATAACTGCTTTTATAAGGGCGTCGTTTTATTATAGCTTCGAATTCACATCCCACTCACCGGAAACAATAATTATTATCTTAACACCATGACAAAGCTGAATATCTATTGACAAATGCACAAAAAATAATTTGGGTTTTGCTTCTCTCCCTTTACATTAATCATTGTCTTACATTATTACATACAAACTTTTTGACCCTCCGACTTGTATGGTCTGAAATTTATAACGTCGCTTACGATGATAACTAGATTATTACAGGACATTACTTTAAGAAGAGTGGTCAGCGATATGGAGATAACAGTCGCCGACTGACTTGTTGTTTAGATGTACATTATTCTCTACCTCTGGAAGAAGACTGACTACTGTCGTCTTGTTCCATCGGCTGTTGTTGCTCTCCCACTCGAGCCTCCTTTTCAGTCGCTACCTGTGAAGCGACATCTTCGGGAAACAGGATCTTCAGCACCGACAACGGAATGTGAGATCTGTGAAGAGCAGCACACTTTTAATTTTGACAATGAAAAGGAATGCTAATTTTTCACAAAGATATGCATTTTTAATCCATATCATGTTTATCTATGCCCATCTAATCTTCCTTACTACTGATAGATATATAGATTTTATTGCTATTTCGTAAAAAAGTTTTTGGTGATAATCGCTTATTTTTATTCATTTAGTTTGTTAATGCGTATCCCAATTCACCTATTGAAAAACAACATTCTCATACGAACCTCTTTCAGTCAAATAAAAACATGGTTGAGATGCACCACCAGGTATGGGGAAAAACACGAAAACATATTGGAATACAATGGTAGTAATAATAACAATATAAGCGTTAATGCAAAAAACACTGTTTCTGCACACACACATACAGAGATCACATTTTGCGTGCATACTCGGCGTTTGTCATGCCTCGTTGTCTGTTTTTCCATGAAACTTCGCAAAAATCAGTAAACTTGTATAGTTGTTTTTTAAAATGGAACATACCTCTGATGCTGTGTGAGTGACGTGACGTGTTGTATCAAGGGCTCCTTAAGAGATGGCGCCTCATTAAAAAGCTCCTGTAAAGGTTCGGCCGGAAGTTGAATGATAACGTGCAAGCTCTGTGGCTGAGCGCGTTCGCAGCATTTTATAAATCCTTCCCAAACCTTTTTCTGTTTCCACACCTGCTTACTTATAAGTCTTTGCAAGATGTTCATCACGAAGCCTAGCAGACGTGGATAAAGTGTCAATGATTGGATCACAGATCGCATAAGCAGTGTGGGTAAAGGGTTCTGCTCCATGAGCTGTTGTAGTACTAATGCCAGGACATCTTGTGTATAGACGCTTCGTTCAGCGAAGCACAGGGCCGTTGCCTTGATCACTGTCTTAACGTCGCATTTTGATGGTTCGATGTTGTGTAAAGCAACTAGCAGATCTGCTGGCGATATCGGGCCACCAGACTCACCACAACTAAGCAACCGATTGAATACCTCTTTAATGACGTTCGGGTTCAGTTTAATTAATTTTGGTAGTGCTGCTACCACTTCCTTATAAGTTAGACCTGTCAATACCGGTATAAGGAAACGTACATCACCCACTCGTTTATGGTATAAATCACGCACTCGGCGCACAAGCTCTGCTGATGGCGCATCTGAAATGTAGCAAACACAAAATATAGGGAACTATTATTGTTATATTCCTACACTGTTGTTTCAATTATTTAATGCGACGTATAAATATTAGATCCAGAACTATAACTATACGTCACTTACTTTGTTCAGTGAGAAGATGCAGGATTCGAGTGATCAACGTCTCAGCGTGCTTCGGGCAATTTTCAAGCAACAATAACAGTTCAGGGCTTTCCATGCCCATTCCTTTAACGGGTTGCTCAAGCGACCAAAGTATCGTTCTTTTTGTATCGGTCGGTGCTGCTACATAAACGTGCGCCAGATCGTGTATCAGTGCGTGATTAACCGGCAGCAGGGCCAGATAAAGTGTCATACACAATTTTACATCATCCTCTAACCAAACATTGTCACCCTCTTGTTGATTTGGGTAAAGGGTAGCTGGTGGCGATGGTTCTAGCAGTGCCCGGAGGTGCTGAAGAGCGTAATTCTCAACCGCTTCTTTCATCTCGGTTGATTTCTGCGCGAGAATTAAGCACTGTTTGACGGCCTGCTGTCGCACCTCCTCCATGTGGTTGGTTGTCAATTGCAGCAGCAGCTCAAGATAGTGTTTTTGGCGGATGGGTCTATATTCAATTAGAGAACGTAAAATGTGCAGTCCGTGGTTAACTGACACTTCATTTTGGCAGTATTGTTGCAAAATATCAATAGCGTTCTCTGTAACAACCGGAGCCTCCATGAATACCCTTTGAAAGATCACGTCTCGATCCCGTGTCTCTACCTTGATAAGTAGATCCATGAGGATATCATGAACGCACTGTGAGTAGTTTTTTAACGGTGGGTCTGAATTTGGGAGAGCAAGATCGGCCGTATATTCCTCGAAAAGCCACATCATGACAAGGTCCGAGTTCGCTCGAACATTCTTGCAAATGAATTCACGGATCAGCTCCGCTATATCGCCACGCTGCTGCGTAGCCACGCCAGCAATCGTCTTCAGCTGCGCTTTCGAGTGTTTTGTCAGTCCTATGCAGAAAATTACCAGTACGGAAAATATCGACAACAAATATCAATAGCAATAACAAGTCCATTGAAAATGACCAATCTGGTGTGAGCACGTTTAGGAAAGTTCTTCACAGAATTTGTGTATATTTATCGTAGCCGTATTCCAAACAACATCGCAATGGGCTGACTTTCTGAATTGATCACAATTTGTTCGAATCACAAAAAGGCTTGAGCTGATTTGTTTAGTTGTACGATGATCTGATTTATCTATTTATCTAATAGCAAGGGATACATATAAGTGCACGCTTCATTTCAATCTTTAACCAGGTCCCTTTTGTTGAGAGAAAACGTTACAAAAAAGAAACTGAATTTGAGATTATACACGTATATTGTATAATAAATCCTATAACGCAAGGACTCTTAACTCCTTATTTAAATCTTTAATAAAAGCCATAGACTAGAGGTTTTCTTTACCGAGAAAAGACGTACCAAGATAAACCAAAATTAAGATGACATACTTGCACCCTCTAATAGACCCCATAATGAAAACACTGTACGATACTGACCCGTCTTCAGGAGTCTACGTACTGTCGAAACCATAAAGCTTTCCAGTTCTTCCTTGTTCATTGGTCGAGTGACCTCTGCTAGATTTAGGTGAAGGGCTCGCATTTTAGGGATCTCGGCGCCTGAGGGCAGTAGCGGTGGCAAAGCTTCTTCTCGAACTTCCGGTTCTTTCGTTGTTTTTTTGGACCCAGGTATTTTAGTACCGCCAATTGTTTCGATCTGCATTGGCTCCGCAGAGTCCTATTAACAGAAGATGTAGAAAATTTGAGTCCAAAACCGCATTAACGGGAGGTCCCTTGACGGAATGATCAACTGAGGTCGAAGCCCATAGCATTTTTTAAAACATTCATCACATGTAATAGTGGGGTCATTGCAACATAAAAAGTACTATAAATTGTGTATATCTAATCGATAAAAGGATCATTTGCTGGAATACCTGGTTATCTTGCGGTTGACTCATCTCAATTTGAGCTTGACGCATCATCTCTTCAACGCCCTTTCCAAGATTTTGCTCCGTCATTTGGGACGCCATGAGACGAGCCAAATGAGAGATTTGTTGTTCGGTGCCCGCGGAACCGATCGGTGTGTAGGTCTCTTTAAAGGGAGCTGGCATTGCCTCTGGCAGGCGAAGCTAGAATACCAATATGGAATAAAGGTTACTACGTCATGTTTAAAAAGTATGACGATCAGGCCCGGAAAGTAAAGCAATCCTTTATGGTTCTTTTTTTTTTTTATTAATTTTGAAGCTCAGTCCTGTAGGTTTTTAGTTTAACTGGAGCATATGTTGTTGCACTGCAGGATTCGAACCTATTATCACCGCTTTTCAGCTAAGGACTCAGATGTACACGTCATGGCGACGATTTACAACGATCTATAAAAGTCACTAACCTTTAAGGTTACAGCCTTAAAGGGTATCAGTCTAGCTTCTTCTCGCGCAGTCAAATGATTATTATTATGCCATCGTTCTGACACGACGGTTTTGGTGACATGTATGCAAACAATAAGCTAATCTTTTGGTCTTTCAAATTATCTTATAAGAAAACTCTTAGCTGGACGAACAGTAAATAAGCGATTTCCAGGTAGATGCACAACTTAGATTTGTTATTTCTAAAGCTAATAATAAAATCATAATTTTTCTTTAACACTAATTCCTATAACTATATATATATATATAACAATAAAATTCCAAAAGTTAAGATTCTAAATTCAAACGTTATATAGAGCTGCAATCTCTATTAAACTGACATTTTCAAGAATTAACTTTACTTAAGCAATTGACCCCATGTTTAATTTAACACGCTAGCGCAACTGCGATATTTAGAAGAATGGACTCGGCAGTTAACCAAATGAATAAGTAAAGCATAATGAATATTCTTCACGTTACTCAATGGCATCGTAGCGTACCATGCTAACGAGAACAATATCTGTAACGTTCAGCGTCGTAAGACGCGGAGTAAGATCGGCTGCTGTTATATCAATAGCGCTCTGACTAGCGTCCTTGTCGGCTGCTCGATATGCAACGCCACGTGGTCCAGTATCTGCTTCACCGTCTTCATCATCATCGGCAATTCCGCCCACCGAAACAGGCATCATCCAGGGCATCTTAGGGGCAATCGGAGCCTCTGTAGGTATCGTTCGCTTTCTGGTTGATTCTGCAAAGATGAATATTCACAAAAACTTGCTTTGAAGGTAATTTTTCAGTTAAAACGCCTTGCTAATTATTTTCAGTTGTAGCTTCCTTGACCTATAATGCCCAGCTGCATTTTTTTTCGATAATAATTACTTTTGACTCACCCTGAATAAATTTCGATGGAAGTTGTTTGGCTAATTCATGAGGCGTAGCACCCAAGTCGGACAGAAGAGCAGTAAGCTGGGGTGCAAAATTCAAAGCCACTGGGTGCTTGCATAGTAAAAGTAACTGCAATTTGAGGTGTTTACGGACTGACGATACCTGTGACATCGATAACGTTGGCGGCAAATTGGCATGCAGCTTCTCCAAAGCGGCTATAACCCGAGGCATGAACTCCGCACTGTCAGAAGATAGAAAAAGATAATATAGCATACTCTTTAATTGAAACAAACTTGACACCACTTGCCGATAGCTTTCACATACTTTATGTCAATTCCAAAAACGTATCCGTGTCTTACGCAGTAAAAAATAAAAAGCGTACCTAGCTCATATATTGCTTTCCTTAAACATAAGCATATTCAGTTCTGACCTTGTGCTGGGTCCGAACTCATTTAACACTGTATAGTCAGTTTATATGAAAGTACAAAGAAAGTGGACTTGCTCACCGTGAAGTTGCCACGATGACTAAAGCCTGAGTACACGTCATGAGGTTTATTGATGATATATGCTTTGCACCATGGTACGCTACGAGGTTTTCGAGAGTTTTCTTAGCTTGTTGCTCAAGAGTAGTCAACTTAATAACTTGTGCCACGTGTATGGGAGCGTCATCTAAGGCCACATCATCGGCACGTTTCGGTGGTGAATGCACATCAGGAAATGTTTGGCATAAAACGACAGTTTCCATAAACTTGATCACCTGCGTTCGAACTCTGCAACCCGCCAATCACATATGAAAAAAAAAGAAGATATAGTTTTCTCTCTATCTGATTATTAATATAACTTCAAAATCCGCTAGTTAATTAATATCTTAATGCTCTAGAAGCGCCTTATTCATTCAGAACCAGCAGGGGCAAATACGCCTAATCTATAGCTACATAGAAATCGGGAAGATTCTAGTTGAGATCTTTTATCAAAAACATTGTTCGCTCTGTCGCACCGACCATTCTATTAATTTGTATTAGAAGAAAATAATAAGGAAATGGAGAATAAATACTCATACCCACACAGCTAAGATACGTGAAGCAAGAACGACGTATATCAAGTAACATTCCCTTAATAGAGCTTAAACTGAATATCTTTAGGAAAAGTATAGTAGATTCTACCCATCGTTGTAGCTGTCGAGCAATCCAGAAACTGTCTCCCGTATTTGTTGGAAATGATTCCACGTTCTTTTTTTAAGGTCGTCCATGCTCATGGTACTTTTGGATGCGCAAAGCCACCTAAAGAGTGAGAAGTAAATTTTAGCTTACTTTTAGTATTACGACTATTTTCTAAACTTTACTCATTTAAGGGATTCTCACAATTTCGTATCGGTGTCCTGAAAATCACGTTCTGCGGTTACCTATGTAGATGAAATAAATATATAAGCAGTAAAGGTCTCCCATTTCAATTTTCTTTTTGCTATCAGCAGGCATGCAATATAAAATCATTAATAAATATAAATAGGCATTAGAGAACGCTTACTTTAAACAAACTTTGTAGAGCTGTGTGGCAGCTTGTATCGTTCGCTTCTGAATATTTGGATTTTCTTCATTAAGCATCAGTTGAATATTAGCTACGACCCTAGGTAAAATAGCTGGATCGCGTTTGCATGACGCCTCCATAAACCCTACGAGAAATCTATCGAATCAATTGAAATTAATATTACGCTCCCATCAACAGTCGGATTATAGTCTTACAATCACTACATGTAACACATGCCTGGTGAAAGGCTAATAGTTATATTCACATTATATTATATATACATATATATATATATATCTATATATATATATATATTGTACTGTTTCCCGCTCTGGACTAAAGGAAATTAATAAACTTTACAGAAATAGGCTTTCTCAGCGATATCTCATCCGAACTCTTCTTTTACTAGCGGTTAGTTTAAAAAGCAACGAATTCTCTAGAAAACTTTCCTATCCATACTTTTTAACATCCACGCTTCGATCATTTTGAAAAGCAAGAATTTCATCTAGAAAGTTATCGAGTAAACCGGGATCTCTCTGAGTGATCAATTCCTGCACTGTACGTAGATTCTGAATTTTATGCTGTTCCTTCGCAGCTGTTGCAGCTTCGTTCAGCAAGGCGACCACCTATACGCATCGACGATAAGAAAGATTCATGTTAGATGATTGACTAATATTTTCTTAGTATATTAAAGTTCTAAGCTATTAAACTAAGTTCTAAGTTTGGCTTGAATTAACTATTATCGAACATCTGTGTAATCTAGAAATTTGTCAATTACCGTTAAGGCCCGTAAAGCATTGAAAAAGTCACTGTTATGTGCAGGTTCTTCGAAATAATCAAAGTTAATGCACATCCAGGTGATAAAGTTAGATTTGTAAGTCCATGTCTCTACATATTTCACACACAATACAATCTATGTAAAAAAACACATCTACGCCTGAGCTTTCACAATATGCAGAAATTATCATTTAACTTGACCCATGCACAATATGCAACGTTATTTTCAAAATGTTCTGCAATTAGGAACCTTTAATAACAGTTTCATACTGGTGACCTACTTCAAAAGGCATCCATGTCAGGAATTATTATGCTTAGTCCTACTCGCACTGCTGGGTAGGCATGAATAAACTATAACTGGCCCTAGGTGTTACATAGAATATTTTTTCATGAGGTTCTTTATCATTTTTGAGTTGAATAAAGCTGGACAAGAACAAGAGTTCTGTTTAACTTGTTTTAAAGGATTTTAATCGACGCTTTATTATTATTATCGGTGTTCTTAAAGAACGTCACCAGAAGTCTTGCCAAAAAGTTTCATATAGGCAGCCTATTCCAGGCAGGTGGTCGCAATGGTTAACTGATTAGGCAACATCGTTTATGCTTTTAGATACAGTTGGGCGTAAAATCATTGAGACGTGCTTAAAAAAATAACTCTTTATTCGCATATTATGTAAATATTACATGAGTACACTGAGTGATTAAGAGACAACCTAATAATGATCGAATCGTTTTTCACAAGTATCAAACGCACCCGCTGGCTGATATCCTCGGGTCCCGTATCACCCTCATCGGCAAAGAACTGTGCAGCTGTGGGCACCACTTTAGACATCCTGGCGACCTAGGTGTGTCACGCAAATGACCGCTCAATTAAACTCCTGACATCAGTCCTGGATTCAATAATCTAGACGCAAGAATTTCTTTTCTCAATCGAACACTTTCGAAACACTAGAAATGTGTCGATTAAGCCGGTGCGGTGTATACGATGTTCCAGTTATGACGAATGGATGTATGTTTATTTATTTAACTCACTGATGCAGGCGATGTATGCCAGCGGAGAGGGTTGCATACGCTCTACGAGCGCGATTCTTTTACAGCCACGTCATTTAACAGTCTACTTTGACATCAATACAGGTATATACTGCTCGAAAAGTTTCGAAGCGCAAAACATCTGGATTTTACTCATAACCTTTCAAAACGCCGTCGATAGGCGGTAGTGATGCTAAAATGGTCAAGTAAAACACATCAAACACTGAATGACGTGGACGATTTCGATAGTTGCCGCTATTAGCAAATTGCAGGAAAGAATTCATGCATACGAGTTATGAGAATTCTCGACCACGACAAAGACTTGATTAAAAAACTAGGTACAATTTTGAAAGATATATATATCACTTATTTGTTCCCTGTAGATTGGAGAAACCGATGAACACTGTCCTGAGCATTTCGATAATAATGTATATCTACGATGTATATTATAGCGCCTAATCTGAGCTAACCTAAGACTAAATCTGAGCAAAGCGTTCGTAGAATTCATAAAATTCAAAAGTCACTAAGGAAAATATATTAAGTTTGTACAAGCGTATCGTCTTTATCAATTGAGCATATTAAATGCGCTTAACAAGCCTACATAACTCCAGCCGTTTAGTGACAATATTGTATGTTGTAGGTTATGAGAATTCTCGACCACGACAAAGATTTGATTAAAAAACTGGATACAATTTTGAAAGACTTTAGCAGATATTATTGAGATCATTCCCTGAGCATAGTGAACGTCGAGACTAAAGAGAATGATAATAACAATGACTGTTCTATAATTTACGCGCTTTGATCTAGTGTATCCATGTGGTTCAAAAACCCAATTTGTCTAAAACCAGTTGTGATAAAGCTCCTTCTGCCCCAAAAATCGAGCATTGGAACGATGCAATTGATGCAAACCTTTGCACGTAGTAATACAGACTCACACAAACCAACAGACAACTCACAGAGACAGAAAACTGGTGAAAAATAGCAAAAGCTGCAGGCTATGTTTTTGTGTGCCACCCATTTAGCCCTGAACGCAATTATACGCAACAAGGACATTTTTTTACTCACAATATTTACTTATGAGTAAATAGTTTGAAGGATTTAGAATACAGGTTAACCTCGCAATTGCAAGGCTTTTTTAATCTATATACATATATATTCGAATAAATTTACTCATATAAGTTCCAAATTTCAATGCTTCATTATTCTTGGTGGCTCAAACACAATGTCTGCCACAAATCTGATATTATAATGGATCAGCTATACAACGCAGTAGAAATAACTTCCTTTCTTATAAATAGTGTTAGAATATCGGCATCGAGGAAACTGCAGTAACCTCTCTGTTTACTCTTAAAACTTCGGTAATATTGTCACCGTTCGTTTTGGCTTCCTTCGAATTTACCATAACTATTTGTTTGATTTTATTTGAATCAATCTCTGCAATAATTTTAGATGTTTTCTTAAAAAAACGAAAATACTTTATTTGATAGAAGAATGGGCCTGAAATTAAAAAGTTGTGAGCAAAAAATCAGCACATAGTTGCAAGTTCATCTGAACGAGCATTTTAAAGACTGCGGTATCACATTAGAATACTTCATTGCTTCTTCCCAGAAGGAAAAGGAACTGTGCTGAAAAAGTTGTTTAACCGATAATCTAGCGACCGTATCGAGCACATATATTATACCGTGAACTTTTAGTAAAGCAGGTTTAATTGATTCAAGCTAATGAGTTCCATTTCGTCTTGTAAACTCCCGGGCTACTCGGAAATCGTCTGCTATATCCGGGTTCAAAATGACCTGCATTTGCGCGACTCTCTCTCACTCTGAATGCAATGGCGCTGATTCGAGCTGACACGAGCTTTTGTTATTGATTCTTTAACTAACGCTGTATGACCGTCCCATTGATCTCATGTTGGGATAGCGCCGTCACAGTGTCCCAACTAAAGTTTTCCAGTTCGGGTTCTTTCATACCCAATCGAATAAAAAAACTGGAACGTCAAAGGTTTCGGAAAATTTAAACAGCCATCAACATTAGTGAAATCGTATCCATATTATTATACTACAAGTGTTTCTAATATAGCAGGCGTGTTTTTCATATTCCGTGTAAGGGTAAGTGTACTTGAGCATGTGTTTGGCTCTTAAAGTTTTTTTTATCCACTTGGGACTCTGGTTCTGAATATTTACTGGATGATCTATTGGTTGATCTGTAATCACAGTTGAATAAGTGAAGGCTCGGACAAAAAAAACTAGAGACAGTGACATCTCATCAACCAAGGATACAGAGAATAGTGAAACCAAAAGAAACAATAAGAGGCTGCATTTGGAAGCTTGGGTTGAGAAATTCATCATACCGATATATAATGATATAGAAATTTAAACAAAAAGATTAGTAGAGCGATGGTGGCGCTCGTGCGCTATACATTCCTCTTCCGCTCGTAACCGCTCCCTATCTGTTACTTGTCTTACTGTTCTAGTTTGTAATTGAAGAGTGGTACTGGTGGATTCCTTTTTAAAGGGAAAGACGTACGGTTGGAAACAAAAAAACATAAAAGGGCAAATTGAGCATACAAAGAGCGTGTGATAAGCGTACTATATTTCGGCGGGTAGTTGGCGATGGCAACAGAAGACGGCATCGCGGCGAGTTACATGCTTCGCGCCACCCTGGTGGGCCATTCACAGGATGTTCGTGTAGTGGCCACCTCCTGCTTTCCTGAAGGCGCGATCGTCAGTGGGTCGAGGGACCGCACAACACGGATCTGGACGCAGAGCGAGTACGTTTTCAATGGATGCTCTCAACTGCATCCTATGTATTTCTTTTTATATTTAGGAACTTTTTAACGTTTTCGCTAACGTAGCATTAGGTGACAGCTATTTCATTATATTCGAAAGTGACACTAATTATTGACACGGTATACGACAACTGAAAGACAATATGATCGTAGGACAAATTTTACTAGTAAATTTATTTTTGCATTTTGTAGAGTTCGTAAAAATGTCTTTGTGTTTTGAGGCTTCGAATCTCGATACAGGTTCATGTTCATTCTGTCTGTTTCTATTAGACGCTGGGGAGTCTAATCCGAGTTAGCAACCATCGTAGTCTTTTAATCACTAGAGAGCCCGCTGAGCGCAGCAGACGGTATTCATTAATGGCAACTGACAACTGTTGATTCACATCGAGGCAATTTCGGCTGTGAACTGAATGAACAAAACAACTGAAGTAGGCGAATCGCAGCTTTAAAGTAGCCGCTCTTGGTTTCACGTGTCAGTGATGACTACGCGGATTTCTAACTGTTTTTACCAGTTTTTTTTTGTAAAGGGAGATTGCGTTTAAGGGGTTTTAAGGTAAGTTTTTGTCATGCAGGGCGTACAAAAAGGATGGTAGTAGGTATTTAAGACTAGGGCTGTTATATTGGTTATGCCTACTTAGATAGCAATCCAAGCAACGTTTTTAATGCACTTTAGGCTGTTTCGGTAAACGCGTGGCTAGTTATTAAACAGAGAATACTTATTTCAAAGCAAATGAACAAAATTGGATGTTGTAGCCATTTAATGGTCCTTATTATTTAATGGTTGTTAGGTTCAATAAGCTTAGCATTCATCCTTGTCGATATTTTTCTTGCATTACCGAATTGTTTAACCAGTCCATTTCTCCGAGACAGATGTCTCGTTTGTTGAAGCAAGCATCGTCGCTGGGTATTAATACATAGAATTTAATATTGGTCCTTCGGAGGCGGTATAATGAAGTATCTTTTTTTTTGTAACCAGTAGGGGGATGGTAATTGTGTCTTGCAAATTATAGTATTCGTTAGCTGGTCCTACTCACAAATACCACTTCATTTCGAGTAAGTAATCACCAACTAAAAGCGAAGAAAAATATATTTATTTCAGTTACTTTTATGGAGGCTCTGAATAACATCAGACCAAGCTGAACCGTTGTAGTTTATATGAAGGAAAAGCGAAAAATCGACACTGAACAGTAATATCAAGGCGGGGCCTTATGGAAACCGGTTTTACTGTGGTTTTGTTAATTGTGTAAATTTTACATTAATAAACTAACAGATAATTCAAAGCGATTTAGGTAGTGAAATTACTAATTAATTTAATGAATTAAATAAATTAATAATAACATTAATTTGTATGTTTTTTAGTAACAAATTCATAATATATATTGTAAGTTAAAAATCAATATGGCCCTTCTATATAAGCTTTTACAATGACCTTACGACAGATTCTATCACTATAGGTCGATAGTACTATATGATATATAGCACTATACGATAGTACATATTTTACTTTAATCCTTATCTGACACGTTTGTTCTGGATACAGCGTCTCATGCAGCGATAGGTCAATATTTTTGTTTTCTCTATAATTATCTAGGGATCCTTCGTCGGTGTATTCGGAATCACAATGCCTTCAGGGCCCGACTGGCTTCGTCTCAGCAGTATGTTGTATGCCACCTTCAGATCAATTTCCACAAGGTCTCGTTTTCGTCGGATCGCATGACTGTAACATTTACTGCTTTAATCTTGACGGAAATGCACCGTTGCATAAACTGCTGGGCCACTCAGGTGCCGTATGCTCGTTAGCTACTGGTCAATTCGGCACTCTCGTATCTGGTAAGTAATCGCAAAGCGACGGTTTCTAGTGAATAAGCGATCACTAACAACAGGCAAATAATCAGATCCTGTGTCTGCAATTGCAGCATAGCAACAATACGCGTTATAGTACGCGTGCGCCATATGCTTTGGTTCCGGATTGAGGCGGTCGTAAATTGTTTCTTAAAGCTTATGTACCTGTGTCTTTTGTATCAATAGTACGATGGTAACTCCAATCGTTTGTATCTTAAAAGTCAATAATATTCGTTTATCCACCGGTTTCGCGCATTAGCTTCATTACTAATGAAGTATATCAGGTACCACATACCTCGTCAGGCATAAGTCTCTAAGCCATTGCAAAGTATTCATTTCGCATTTTGTCGAATTAGCAAAAGATATACAAATTATTGCAATAGAAATTCAATAGAACGTATGTGTTCTATACTATTCCTGTATTCTATTATACAATTTCTAAAGAATATTTGAATGGCTACAGCAGTCATTGTTGTAGCAGTTGAATTTTAGACATATCATACCGTTGTGCCATTATAACATAGCAGTATGGAAATTGAGAAAATGCAATAAAGTACCGCGGTTACAAATGTGTGAGATTGGTTAAATTCGCTGTTTATCGCAATTATTTGCATGTAAGCTGTGAAGGAACATTCTGAAACTTTCATGAGACTTTTCTCAAATTACATCACACCGTTTTATGTGATATATTGGTACAACTACGTTATAAATGATTACGTGCTTAAAGGCAGTGTTAGTAAAGATTTTATGCGTTATTATGCTGCATTATTTTGTGCAATTGTTTTTATAGGTTCCTGGGACAAAACGGCTAGGGTATGGTCGGGTCAGAAGTGCATGTTGACTTTAGAAGGTCATCAAGGAGCTGTGTGGGCTGTAGCACTCATGCCGCAACAGGGGCTAATTCTTACGGGTAAGGTTCTACATCTACCATGCGGTGTTTTTGGGCTTTTGAGCCTCTTAGGGCCAATTGCAGGGTTTATATGGAATTCTCTTTTGAAGAATGTGGCCTTTTTATTTATTGTCGATTTAGTCAACCAACATCCCTCCACCAGGTTGACCCTTTTAGGTTGACAAATTCGTGGTATAATATGTTTTTAAGTTGCCGGGTTTGCGTTTTCAGGTTCGGCAGATAGAGCGATTCGTCTGTGGAGGGCTGGTGCTTGCGAGAAAACATTTACAGGTCATGAAGATTGCGTTCGTGGATTGGCAGTTCTGTCCACCAAAGAATTTCTTTCATGTTCAAATGATGGAACTATTCGCCACTGGGAGACGGCGGGTGACTGTCTGCATGTCTACAAGGTTCGGTCGTATTCGTATTTTGTACCATAATAGCCTCGTGATATTTTGTTCGAGATTTACAGCACCCTTTATTAGTATATATAAACACTTGTTACATTCATATGTATTGCGTATTTCACCGCACAAACGTTGGGTGAACGATACTTGAATAGTTATAAATATTTGATCAATGTGGACAAATCTGTCAGATGGATCCAAAAAGTGCTTGTTATAGGTGCAAACAGGTGAATAAATCTCAAGAATATGAAGAAATGTAGATTCGAAAGTAGCAAAACGCGAAGTCGTATCAAACACGCTCCCTGTACAGTAATTTCAGCAGATGGTGTTTAACAAATTAACTAGCGAACCTACGATCGTCAAAAGTAATTACCGCGGAATGTTTCTTATATGGAAGATTGTTTTTTAATTGCTTGCAGGGCCACACAAGCTTTATTTACTCAATTGTTGCCCTAGAAGACAGTGACTTTTTCATATCATGTGGAGAAGATGGTACTGTTCGCGTATGGACTGTTCGGGGTGATTGTCAACAAACACTTCGCATGCCATGTCCAACCGTATGGAGCGTTACGCTTTTGCAAAATGGAGATATCGTTGCAGGATGTAGCGACAATGTGGCTAGAGTTTTCACAAGGTACCAACAATAGAACATCGAAAAGCAAGAGTTCTGTCTTGTGAGCAGTACTAAGCGTTATTGAAGCGTGAGAGAACTAAAACCATCTCAAAATTTCTAACAAATAACTTGAATTACTCACAAACGACCATTTTAAAATTAAAATTATGTATTCTTTTTTAATCCGATTCAACTTTACTGCGTTGAGACTTTCAAATATGGTATAATGCTCGTAAAATTTAAAACCAATATTACCATTAAGTTGAGCATCTGATTTAAGTTTAAACGGTCTTGGTGGCGCGTGCAAGCGTTACAACGTGAAATAGCCGCAACTATGTTCTTTTGTAGTTAATTCTTGATGCAAGACAAAAGTCTTAAAGCGTTATCATAAGTCTAAAAACAGGTTTTTGTAAACGGAAACTTACAGGTACGAGGCGCTTAAGGCTAGTCCATCAGAAATTCGTGCCTTTGAAGAAGAGGTTGCAAAGTGTACTCCAGCACCGCAACAGCTTGGAGACATTAAAACCGAGGACCTTCCTGGTACAGAAATGCTTAAGGAACGCGGCAAACGCGAGGGACAGACGATTCTTATTAGGGATGGTGCTCAGGTGTCTGCTTACATGTGGTCGATGGACCAGCAAAGCTGGAATAAAATAGGTAAGAAAGAAGTCAAGGTACAGATGCATTGAAGAGCAATAGCATAACATGAATACTTGTTACAACTTTGACAATAACAAATTGTATGAAAAAGGGAAGAGTCTAACGTAGAAAAATATTTTTTTAGACTCAGGGGAATATGCAATCATGCACTAACTCATACCGACCCATCGTTTCATCTAGAACTCGCGCAATAAACGCCATAGATAGAAATTATTCAGAATAATTTTTTAAACAGATGTTTTTGTGGATTTTTTTTTTTTTTAGGAACTTGGCAATTCTAAAAAAAGTTTGACGGTCTCCAACACAATTTTATGTACGATCTATTTTTTCTTTTTGCTTTGTGAGTATATACTTAGATTGCGACGTTTAGCTGAAAATCAAACCGGAAAACAATAAAAAAATGTATCTAAAAGGAGATAACACTTCAATTAAAATAGCATAATTGTATTAGCCAAGATTTGATTTTCATAAATATACTTTTTCCCTCCTTTTTTTTGTTTTAAAATAGAGGTTTTTATCTGAGTGTAGAGCAAGGAATTTACACAACTACTAATGATTATGTACAGTTAGAAATATCAGTATTTGGGTGAAATTCAACGCGAGTGTTTCCTTTGCGAATTTTTCCCTCCTTATGACATCAAAACATGCTTGCATGGCTTCGCTAAAGGCACACATCTTTTCATCTTGGTTCATTTTCGTAGGTGACGTCGTTGGAACTCCGGACGGCACTGGAAGTCCAGGCTCAGGAAGCAAAGTCATGTACGAAGGCAAAGAATATGATTTCGTCTTCAATGTTGACACCGACGACAACTCTAAGCCGATCAAATTGCCATATAATGTTAATGAGGATCCTTGGCATGTAGCACAAAGGTTTATTCACCAGCATCAGCTGCCGCAAGACTATTTAAGTAACGTCGCTAATTTTATCATCACTAACACCAAAGGTTCGTTGCTTACGCTATTTGAAAAAGCCATAAATGTACTAAAATGTGTACAAGCTAGGCTGTAATTGTGTATGTGTATAGTGTTACGTGATAAGTACCGTCGTTGCTCCCTAATTTCAGGTGTCACCCTTGGAGCAGAGGCGCCATCTCAAGATTTTTGCGATCCATTCACGGGAGGGAATCGTTATGTACCGGGTTCCAGTCGCGGTATTTCTATAGATGTCGCTCAAAATGGCAATACAAGTCCAGGAGAGGTGAGTGACCCATTTATACATATTTTATCTAAGCTCACTTAAGGCTGTATTCCAGCCTATATTAGGCTTTTTCTCTGATCCTAACCAAATAAAAACAAATATTTAGCGATTTCTTAGATCTGCTTAAAAGGTAATTTCCGAATGCTTATTCAATATAACCTCTTTACCTCGATTATTTTTTGTTTGCCTTCTTTCATTCGGGGCCTAAACTGTTTATACGTTCATTTCAAATGTTTCCTTTGAAGTTGTCTTGCTAGTATAAGTGAGCCACTCGACACTGTCATGCAAAAACTTGTTAGACACTTTCTTAATTACACCCTACATAATAATTTAACGTCTTCTTGTTGTATGACGGCCATATGTGCTAATTCCAAAACGTGTTTATATTTTCAAACACTAAGTCCTGCACTAACAGGAAAATCATCTCACTTGGAAATGCATGATTTTTCTTTATAACACGTAGATAAACTTTTTGTGAGGTGTTGTAATTTGTCGGAGAAGTACGGTGGCGTGACGTCTCATGCACTGGAAAACTCTCTTAGAATATAAACATTAGCCAGCAGGCAGTCTCTAAGTCACTCTAAGTCAACGATGGTGCTTAAAGTTGATTTTTGCAATGATGAGAAAAATATTCTTCCTCAAAGAACCGAGAACCGGCTGCTGTGTAACCCCTTAGAGAATCAAACAGCAAACGAAGCCGATCAAGTTTTTTTGCTGGACCCTTCGAAGAGCATCTGTCGGATTTTTAATGTGTAATGGTGGTCGTGCCCATTTAGAATTTCTTCGCTGCCGACGTGAAACTTATCGATCGTCTTAATTTTTGAACGACATTCACTAGCGCTTCGTTTTTTGTCCTTCGTACATTTTTCGAGCTTATGTTGGCTTGTTTTTCAGCCGAATTTGCATTTGGGAAATGATGCACTGTCGATTTAGGGTAATTGTAAAAGATTATAATCTCAATGAAGCTTTGCTATACGAGAAGAGGTCGAATAATAACTAAAATTTGCTGAAATTCTGATAACAACGCACTATTTTTCATCATTTGGGCAACCATGACGTTCGTATTGAGGCAAGTACGGAAAGGCTAATGATACGCACAAAATGCTATCACACAATAATGACTCGTTGTTTACAGGTGAAACACCTTCCCTACACCGGTAAATGGATCGCTTTCGACATCGCCAATACATCTGGCATGCTAAATAAATTGAAGGAATTTAACTTACAGGTTCCACCAGAAAATATTGTTCGTAATGATGGAGACTTAGATGCCCTCAAAGATTTGGTTGAATGCCGAGTGGATACTTTGGAGGAAAGTCACATCCGCACTCTTGAAACCCTTCTTCAATGGCCCAGTGGTCTGTAGTATTCATTTGTACAAAGATGCAACAATAGCAAAAATCACAAGCTACTTTTCAGCCTTATTCTAAAACTCTGATGAATAGCAGCCAGTTGTGTGCTAAATCGGTCTCTTAAGCAGCATCGGGTACTCCGAGAAGTCACATCCGATTAAGTAATGACTAGAAAGCTCTTCCAAACTTGGCTTTCAATCACGATCACCCACAAGTGGATTACATGCATATCATACTATTTTTCAATCCTATTGGGAGTAAATGAATAGAGAAGCTGTTTTTCTCTTACGCTTTAATACTGGTTAAATATATTTTAATGGAACATGTGTTGTCTTTGTTCAATATACAATTAAGGACATATTAATTACTAATAGTAACCCACTTGCTTGTCCTTGCTATGCAGTTATGCCTCGTGAATACCTGATGTCCTTGGCATAACAATAACGCGTTCTAGGTATTTGCAGGGTATTGAAGATTAAGCTGCTCAGTGAAGTAAATTTCGGAAATACGCTTATTTGTAGGTGTTTTTCTAAATTATCTAATTAGCGATTTTCGTCATTGATTTTTTATTACATCGTTACATTCTGCTTTGCTGTGCTAATCGTAGAGTTCATCTTTCCTGCTCTGGATGTGTTACGGTGTGCAATTCGTAGTGAAGCGGTTAATTCTTTGATGTGTGGTGGCGCGGGAAGTTCGCAACTGGTGGCTCGAATTGCATCCCTTATTGCTTCACCTGCTCCCGCAAATCGGATGCTTGCACTCAGGTAGGCTATTCCTGGAACGGTACTTTTTAACCCGAAGGACAAAGTGATACTTTGGTTTAATAGCCTGCATTATAGATCATCTATTGTTCGTAATGTCTTGTTAGGTTAAAAAAGTTTGATTGATTTCCTAGCATTCGCTGCCTTCAGTCAACTAAAATACAACGTAAGACTCTATGATTGTCTATTACTACTTTCGTGCATAAAATGTTTGATGTATATTTTAAAACTCGAATTGAATCGCTGATTTTGATGGTTCGCATCTGAAATTTCTTTCCATTAAGGTGGGATGTTTTCGGTATGAAGCTAAAACTATTATAATGTCTGTATTTTAGGTTCTTTGTCAACATGTTTCTTCGGGAAGCGGGTCAGCGATTAGCCAATCGCGAATGGGAAAAAATTTTAAAGGTATTCCTTTGTCTGCGATCCTTTAATTCCGGTTACTAGTTGATAAAATGCCTCCACTAATATACTTGAGTAGATTGAGTCATTCGAAGTTTGTTTTCAATAATTTACTATAATTTGTTTCCTCGTGTTCGATTTCACTGATTTCATGTTTTTCCATGCATATTGACCAATCGTAAATGTGCACTAATGCCACTACAATTGAAATATTTGATTGTCATCTATGTTAGGTTTCATCCGAGTTTGGGTTCAACGGAAACAAAAACACCCAAATTGCATTGGGCTCACTCTACCTTAACTTCGTCCTTCTCTGTAACAGCGAAGCTGAACAGTAGGTGTCTACCAATTTGCAACAGCGAAAATTAACTATCTAACTTATACTTACAAGGAACGTCTTACCAGATCGTCCTTCTATAAACATTCTTTTTTTTTTATAACTCGTTGCATAGATTTCGAAGCAACTGTTATACAACAAATTAGGAAGCGACTAAATTTTGTTTTTGAACGGAAAGATATAGGGGAAGTCATAGTAGCCGCACTGACTGTAAAAAGTAAAAAAATTCTAAATGAACGAAACACGTTGATTAACCTAATGGCATTGCAACCATACACAGGCTTGAATGTATACATATTAGTACTTGTGCTAAATTATACAAAAATAAAAAGGTGTTTCAGCTTATTCCAATGTTCGTTTGAATTGAGACACCACATGGGGTGAATTGAGACAGACTATTATCTAGTATATATTTCAATCACAAATCGCAGCCTAGAGAAACATCTGTCGCCACATTTTTCTTTAGCCATTGATTGATAGCATACGTTTATAGGTGAAATTTACGAAATATCACGAAAGCAATAGATTTTATCACCTCCCTACTGTATGTATTTACTGTCGCTGGTGATTATGGATGGTGATCAAAAAATTGTGCTAAATTAAATGCTTATTGAGCTCACTATTTAAACTACGCAATGTATCAATAAGAGAAATACTATAGTTCGTATAACGTACACGATAATCGTCCTATCGCCGAATGACTTCTCGTCCGTAGAGACGCAAAGCATAGACGGCGACGGAGGATTCATTCGGCCAGCCTCTCGCATTCTCTCTCTCTCTTCTCCTGCTCATCTAAGCATATCCTGCCAAGCCTGACGGGGTTAATTCTTAATCTATCTATCGAGTAACTACAGTCAAGACTACTAGAGTCAAGTCACAATGACATTCCAAATGCATAACTCATTAATGACTAAAATGTAAAACGTGCAGTTATCTCTATTTTTCAACAACTACTCTGCCATAATTTGGGCAGATTTGCAAATGTGTTGGGCTGTTGGTCCAAGCAAGCATGAGCTATAACTGAATCACATTCAGCATATCTTATCCCGTTCCTGTTGACGTTGATGCTCCTTGTGAACCTTCGTTGCTGCATATACCAGTATCCGCGCCGCCTCTGGCTGCAGAGCAGTAAGTGCACGCTGCAGCTTCTACAAAAAAAAAACTTCACTAAGTACGTTGGAGCGAGTGAATGTTACTTTCTGATGTAGGTTAGCAATACTGGTCGGTGCCGTATTGCATGCTCTTTTAAATTATGAAAAAACTGAGTTGTCTAACGGCATCGAATATTTCACGAAGTGCTGTAAAAATTACATGATTTCGGAGTCCCTGAAATCACTAAGATGGGTAGTACTATTTGATCCATTCGAGCAACAGAGCAAGGAGGCATTATTAATATAGGAGAAAACATGAGGAACGGTAGCATTGCATTTTGGCAACGGTGGAATTGCACTGTTGGTAGAAAACAACTTGAATACTTTTCGGCAGATATTGCTCGCCGCAATTAACAACAATCTTCTCTGGCCACGACTTTTAAGCAGGTTTGTACTGTCGCGCATTCAGACTCGTCACAGTTATAGATATTTGAAGCTCGAAAGTAAAATTCTTTCTTTGGATGCTCCTAAGTCCGATGCTCCAAAAAATTTGCCGGTACTCCTCTTAGTGAGGCCTCCAGCACATTAATGCTTAGTTCTGGGTTCCTTTTTAGGAACTATTTGTCTACACCGGAGTTGTTGCTTGTCCAATTTTCTGGTACTTTTTGGCTTACAGCGCAGATATACATGCATGCAAACTGAATTGCCGTCTTCCTCTTTAAGCCGTGATATAACTTACTACACATGATTACTTTACTAACAGTTTGTTTTTTGCTTGCAAGCAGACCACAGACCATTATCCTTACATAAGAAGTCTCGTATTGCTCCTGCTTTTTTGCTTTTCGTGGTGCTTAGTGTACATGTGTACATACCCTGGTTCACTCTCAAGTACAGTAATATAATATCGACCGTGGCTTCGTGCCACATGCTTGCTTGTTGCCTGGCATTTCGGCCTACAAAAAACATTACGGAAAGAAAGTCTATTAAACACAACTAAGACTTAATACCGTCGTCTACCGGACTTTACTATACCCGAGTCTAGAGCTTCGTCTTTGGGTATTTCATCTCCAGAAGCTACTCAACAAATACAAAGTACAAAGAGTGCTGACTACTTTAGGTTGTGGGTGCTGCAGTCGTTCGAGAAGCTTTTCACCGCTTTCAACGATGAGTAGAACCATAACGTTATTTTTTCATGTGTGCCGATTTTTTTATTTCCGGTACGAGCTAACTAAGTTAGAATATCGATTTACAGGTAAATACTGTAGGAAACAGCTCATTTGGTTTGATGTTAACTTTGTAGGTTTGTCGTTGCATAAAGAGATTAACACAAAGGAGTTAGAAAGAAAAAAAGTTAGATTGAGAAGGCTATGATCTGCTGGCAGAAAATCTTAGGTATCAGCTACGCACGTATAACGACGAAAATAAGGGGTTAAATCTACTCTGAGGAATGGATGGCTATGTTTTACATTTGCAAATGTTCGACTTGATTGGTGTAGACTATCACCTACGCTAATATGACTTGAGCACTACAAAACTTGCGCGGTTGCGCGAAAGCGATGATAGTAACGCATGGAAACATCACACTGGCTGGAGTGCGTAACCTAAATGCGTATCTCAAGGCAGCCTAAAGACATCTTTTGAACATACCTCAATTTTAAAAAACAGCTAAATTAATCAAAACGTGAATACCGCGGAATTAGAGGAATACGTGGTTCGGCTGACGTTAATTCTATGTACTAATCACGATATATTACTGGACGGTAGGTATATAACGTTACGAAAATGGTTTACGACTTATGCGGAAAACATATCTGTAGAAATAACGATTACCCAATGATTTCAACGTGATCTTACTTTAAGGTATTATTAGCTTCCTAGCAACCATGCTACAGCTAACCGGCCGCTTACTTAAGATTCAGTGTCGCAACTCGAATCTTATTTTGGTACCATTTCCATTTTATATATTTTATATATAATAGGCTGCCTATATATATAATAATAATAATATATATATATATAGGCAGAGAGAGAGAGAGTGAGGAATTGGTTCTGTCTGGATATGTCTTCTAACGGATTTTGACGTGCTATTGCCACTGATGCTGCCGCCAACATCACCATTTCCGCCTGTTTACCATTGACAACTTATGTTACCACAGCGCTGCCGTAGCATTAGGACTAATAGTGGAAAAACATTGGTTATAATTTATTTGTTATTACTGCTATATATTAGGTATCCATTAAGTCCAGATTAACCTCAGGACCACCTAGACGAAAAGGTAGAATGCGTATATCGTAATTACTAAGTCATGTCACTCAATATTATCATTCTAATTTTCGTTAGACCTATGACCTTGAAGTCTTTTCTGTTCTGTCTTCACAGAGAGACGAACACGTTCCGTTCGCAGTGGCTAGTTCGCAGTATGGCTGAAGTGATTTCCCGCCTTTCGGATCCAGAAGCCCAGTTCAGGTTGCTGCTGGCCCTAGGCACTCTACTCCACGGCAACCGCGACCTTTGTAGTCTCGCCTCCCGACTCAATTTGGCTGACACATTAAGTGATCTATGTACGCGCGGTCAGGAATCTGTCAAACTTGTACAATGCGCCCAACAATGCATTAATTACGTTTTCGATAACGCGACTCCATGAAGTTGAGGAACGATGGGTATATGCTACGGTGATTAATGATAGTACTTTCGCCAATTTGATTGATGCCTGTTGCAAAGCAATCCCTGGTCAGCCGGAATCAATGCGTAGAGCTAAATGGCTATATTGCTAAAGTTTTAGTTCTAACGACCGCTGTGGTCGTACTTCACCCCCCAGGTAGATACTCAACATGAAATCGAGGATCTAGGAAAATATCAGTTAGGCTCAGATTTGTTTCAGCCGAAATGCATAATTTAATGGTGATAGAGAAGCAAATTCGTTGGTTTTGAGGTAAAATAGAATGCAGCTTGAACTGAAAGAGAAGTGAGAAATGAACGAGAATATAAACCTATTAGTATACGAAGGAGGAGCTGAATACAACGGTAACAGTATAACTCCACCTAGTACAACCAATAGAAGTATTAATAATAATAATATCGATGATAATGATCATTCTTTTGGTGAGGTCACTATTTATGATCACGGTTGTTACTACTCTAATTGTGGGAACGGGAAAGACAGATGCCATTTAGTGACAACATTTAAATAAAGCAAGATATATATATCGTGGTTAGCTAGAAAATGAGCGATAACGGAATCACAAAGTCGGAAAATCGAGACAAGCTATTGCGAGATAATCTAAGGTCGTGTTGTATTTTTCGGACAGGAACCGAAGCTTTTTTAAGATAGGAACACGGCAGAGCTTGCAGTTTTTATAGCACGTGATGACAGAACTGCTACTAGAAATTGGATTAACCGAGAAAAAGAATGTTATTATTAGTCAGTTTCAATTAAACCGTGGCGTTTGTTTAGTCTTTCTGTACACCCGGTGCCGTTTAGCGTTTATAGAAAGGTTAGTTAGTTTTTGTAGATACAGACAGATATTACTCTATCAATCGTACATTTCTCGTTGATGCTGAATAACAAGACACAATTACTTATACTTATATAAGTAATATATACTTCTTGTGGCCTTTCCTTATGCACCACACGTCCTTTATCCTAAGCAGTGAGAACTTATAAGAAGAATATGTTGTAATCGATAATGCACAAGTCAAGTCATTAGCAGGACGAGTTGTCAAAAAACCTTAGTTCAAAGATAGCTACCTCGACCGTGTTATGTGGAGAAATTACGTCTTACGAAAACGATGAGCGTACTTCTACTACCGCTAACTTCTGCGAGTCACTCATTTTTGGATTGCAATGAGTGGGTGGATAGTGACAGATAATGCACGATAATTTTTGTACGTACGCTTTCAGCAATCGTTAAACTAAAGAAAAATTTGAGAGACGTGGCTGTAATGGTCACAGTATCTCTAAATGCAAGTATGTATTTTGATTCAATAGAACCCCCTGCCTCTTCACCAAATATCCGAGTGATCGTATACGCAGTTGCAAGCCGAAGATGATGAAGAAAAAATAAATTAACCGCAGATAATTCCATCGTCCATTTATTTTCGCTTCTAAGTCCCCTAAGCGTTTTATCAATCGGTCTATCTAGAGGATAGAACTCATATATAGCCATTGCGATGTGAATTCGTAGGACACGTGCAAGAAATTGCTAGCTTCGCTCCATGAAGTCAGATGTGCTTATATATGACGCAGCAAGCTTGAATACAAAGACTTTGTTCTTACACATAGCAAAGATAGCTTATTTAGGGTCACACTATACGAACTTTCACTATTTGAAGGAAAGCTACGTCGATCTTATAGTTCTCGCAGCATTTACCTATTAAACAACGGCAACGACATGCGAAAGAACAGTCGATCTTATAGTTCTCGCAGCATTTACCTATTAAACAATGGCAACAACATGCATGCTGCGGTTCTATATTTGAGAACCGACTGCTTTTTTAAAATGTTTTGAAATGGTAATCGTCTCTATTAATGACAAACTACGCATGTAGGTTAAATCCGATGTATCTGATAAAGCCAGCGTATAAAATTGAAGTTCGTCAGGTTTAATTAAATTTTAGAGTATTTATTTTAATTTTTTATTTTATTAGTAAATTTTTACTGGGATATTCTACGTCATAGAAGGCATTTCCTGTTAAAAAAAAATTAGCCTAACTGTCATCTACATAATTAAACAGAAAAACCACATTTGACGCAACGTTTTTTTTGTATATTAAATTTGAGCTATGTAAGAAACGTATTCACTGATATTGGCAAAATTGTGATTCGCTTTGTGACTATTCACTTAAATTTGTCTCTCGGTTACTGGCTCTAGGAAAGTCCAGGGATCGCTGGTTCGAGTCTCAACAGCGACAAATAGATACTGCACTATTTTTGTGAATTATACATTCACTTCATGGATATAGTAGGCCTACATGAATATTATATCTTGCTGCCTGATGTGAATTTCTCGAAACATTAATCATATATCGAGGTTGCTTAGAGGATACGCCTGCTGCAAAAATATTGACTACTTCAGCAATTATACAAAATAAGAGTTGATTTTTTATCCTTCCCTTTTCGGAGGATGCTCAACTTGTGTTTCTTTATTTACGGTATATACACTATTATTACATAATTATTACACGGAACAGTGCTTCCTAAAGTATAGCGTATTGTTCATAAAGAAGGTCGCGGATACGGAAGTAGTCTTCAGTTAGTGAACCTTTAACAATTAAACCCCGCTCGACAGTTACACTACGATTGTTACAGTAAAGTACACCTTCCGAGAATTCAGCTGAAATTCCGTTTTTCAGTAGTACCTGCCAAGACAAGAAAGTTTAGAATATGTAACATATCGAATATATTTATAAATAACAACAACAAATAAATGTTTCAACTGGAAATCGTTATATTACAGAAAGTTGCTCCAACGTTTCTCTCATCTCGATAAAAATCAAGCGAGTTTTACGGTAAAACAAGCCATTAAGTTAGCACGTACCTAAAGATAAAAGGTCTGTTTTTATTTGTTTTGTATTATGCGACTTGACCACTGCGAACGATATGCGCCTGTTTATTGTTTCGTTTTCCGAATCTTTAAGGCGCCACTGTCATTTATGCTCATTCAAACTTTTGGCCCGAAGCCGAACCGAAACTCGGCCATCCACATATTCGGAAATATCAACTTCATGGACGAGTATACTATATACAAATCGTCTCATCTTGCCGAGTTTTATCAGTTCGGTTAAAAAACGTTTAATTATATTAAACGTAAGCATTTAATTTTTTTAAAAAAGCTCGGAACTTTTTCATATTTCATAACGAAATATTTCCTGCTACCGAATAATTTTTAATAGCCACGCATAAGAAAATGCTATTAACATTATCCAATTCACCTACTAAGTACAGATCTTTTGAGTCGTAAGAATCGTAATAGGAAAGAGAAAATCAAACTGACTCCTTTTATGGTTTTCCCGTTAATAAAATGCTCGTATTCAATGAAGGCATACCTATTTTAACATATTTTTTAAGCTCACCTACGTAAGTGAACTCTGCTAGCTCCATCACCAAAATCCAACAAGACTTGGATTACTACACGTGCGTGATGTCGCAGCGTCCAGTCTTAAAAACATGCACGTATTATTATGATTACGGAAAAACTGAATACAAACCTGTCTGAAGTCTGATAGCTTGAAGTCGCTAATGAATAACGGATTGTGCCGTGGACGAAGCTTCTGGTCTTGAACAGGTTGCAACGCCAGTAGCTCTTCGGTGGCCTCATCGCCACGCCTCAAGTCCGAGTCTTCTTCAGGTTCGGCCACCTCGGCGTCTACCCAAGCCAGCTCATCATTTTTAACTTTACAGAACTTCAACATCGCTAGCAAGGACTCTTTTAGCTTAACCTGAATAAACATACGAGATCGTCCTAACATTAGTATGATTTGGCTATTAGAGCTTCGGTTATTCTACGATTTGTTGCTACACGTTTCTGGCTGTATAATGCAGAATGCTCTTAAGTAAAACTAACTGATATTATCACAATATATTACAACTGTATTGAGTTGTCATTGTAGCAATAGATTCGCACGTAAAAACATGCGACCAATCTAGAGTAGCGAATGATATATAATAGTCACGATATAAAAATCAAAAGAAACCTAGCAAACCTGATATATATGAGACTCAGTAGTGGCATCAACGACTTCGTGAGCCCTCGGAGCAAAAACCCCGTGACCCTGGACGCAGCCGGTTGACACACAATAATCGTAGAACGCTTTTGTATTGCTTTCGTCTCCTCCACGAACAATGACCAGTCGTTTGGGCTTCATCATTTGCACTAAGGATCGAATGGATTCGCCATCACTACGTCCCTCAAAGTCTATATACTGCACATTGCAACGAACCTGAATGACAATTTCTTTAGCAATACATTTGGTGGGAAGTTCTGATGGTTCAGGCGGCGGCTCTGATTTTACTTCTTCTTTTCCTACTGGAGGTTGGCCGTTACGCTGTTCATCTGGTATTGTCGGCTCTAAAATGTCACCGGGAGCATTCAAACCCATATTTGAGAACATCTCAGGATTAATAATCTCCCCGTATTCGTCCCATTTAAGTTTATCCTCACGGACGGGAAACATTAGGTGACCCTTCTTTGTTGGCTTCTGAAAGAATGACTGCTTTTCGGCAAAGCCACTTTCTGAGGTTAAGCGTGGCCGCTTTGAATCGGGCTCCATTTCTTCCACATCCTCGATTGCTCCATCGACGTCACTTTCGTCAGAAGAGTCTTCAGTTTTGAGCTCTTTCTCCTTTTTAACCCGCTCCACTCGAAGATGCTCTTCAAGCTCCTCTCCTTCCAGTGGAACTCTTTGCTTGAGCGTGAGATGCACAACTTTCGGTTTTTGATCTATAAGAGTGCGTGCTAATGTCCCTGGCGAGCTTCGCGATGTGAGAATAACAGAGTTCCTTTCACTACTTGCCCACAGCATAAAAAGGTCTCGGGCATACCCAGACTCCAAATCGGGCATGGAAGCGAGAACAACCTTTGGTTCGGGGACTGACTGGATTTGGCCGTGGCTGTAACATGGTATGAGGTACTTGAACTGAAAAGGATTGTTGCGTGCACTTTCGAAAGATCGCATCACTTTGTCACTCATCCATTCCACCTGTGATTTGGCAAAGTCTATAACGCTTTTCGCAACATTGCTTGCCATCACCAACGAATAGGCCATGAGTCCTGAATCTTGATTTCTCCATAACTGTTCAAGCATGTGTGCTAACTCTAAGACTCGACCCGCAGTATCAACACCTATGAGCACGTTTCCACCAGAACGGACGGTTGTCATGATTGTCGTCAGAAGCTGTTCATCCCGGGTTCGCCTACGAGGCTGATTATAGTTTGCATTGAAGGCATCTGTAATTAGGAGTGACGGCTTTTGAATCGTTTCTAGTGCGCAGCGATTAAGGTGACGTTCTCTTTTATGATTATAGTCGACGGCATACACGATGTTCTCTTCTCCATCCTTGGTGATTCGCCATACCGTTCCCCCGAGCATGTGGCCAGCAGGTAGTGGCGTAATGCTGATACCGTGACCTTTTCCCTGAAATTGTACACTTTGACTGTACTTTAGCTGCGTGATCATGTCAAATGCTTCGTCGACATCGTCAAGGGAAAACTGTTCAAAGTGTTCCATATTGTGGCGGGACTGATGCAGGTCATACATAAACAACTGGCCCATTTTATGAACTGGTACAGTAGCATAAATTGGACATTTTATTTCGTGGCGCAAGTGCGGCAACGCACCCAAATGCAGCGGGTCAGGATATGATAACAAAATCGCGTCCGCTTGACTAACCAATCGCCGCATATCCTTGATTGGTTTCGGATTAAAAAATTCGTCCCAACCAAGATCGAGAAGAATCTTGAATTCATCGATTTGTAAGAGGTAACAGTGTGGAGACTCATCGTACACGCCCGATATAGCGTGTATTTTCACAATTGAGTTCATCTTCGGCACCAGAAATTGACGTTGTCGCTGTTGTTGTTGAAACCTGGAGAAAGTAAGCAAAGTAGTAAAACTCTTATTCTTTCTTATGAATATAACGTTGTGCTCGACCCTTTGTTGCGAATTAGGAAAAAACTGTTGTATTAAAAATAACAAATTTGTAATGCTTATCAGGCTTTTTCGGCATGCCTTTTATATAAGCCTGCAATAAGTACACAACCATTTTGTCCCATTAAAGCGTCATGACAATCTTTTGCACTATCAAAAAGTCACCCGTGACACGCGTCATTAAAAATGAACATCATTTAACTAAATGCTGTGCGTTGTCAGAAATATTGAGCTACTATTTATCCATGCTTGCCCAAATTTTCCTTTTTCCATGGCAGTCAAAATACGACAAAGCTAATCAAACTAATCGTCATATCGGAACGTTTCTGCTCATTAAATATACTAAAAATCTAAATATTGACGTTTTCATAATTAGAACATGACAAAATTTAATACATAAATTTGAAGTATTGCTTCAGAATTGCGCAATAAATGTTTGTTGTAAATACTACCACAGTTTCACTCTTTCTTTAATAGAATTAGCCAAGTTAGTTAACCAGACTTGTTAAGCTAAAGCTACCGGCACAAGTTCGATTTTTCTATGTACTGCTTACCTGAGTCATCTATGAGTCTCTATTAGAAGTGATAGGGTATATTTTCTACTCTAGTTCCTCTTCAGGGAAATGTTTAAATTACTGACGCGTATCCTCGATCTGTACCGGTCGAATAATTTAGGAACTAAGATAAACCCGCGTGCATATTATGAACTTCACACCACACACAAAGCAATTACCACATCGTTCTAATACTGTTAAACGTCTTCGGAAGTGGAATGTTCCATCTGCCGCTACTGCAGCCCGAAACCTGATCCTTTCATTGCACTCCACCTACCTTTGTCCGGGATAAAATACCTACTATGCCAATTCGAATCTTGTTTTCTCAAAAATGATCATCCGAACAACCGTTGCAGAAATAACACTTCTTTTTTACATCGGCAACACAAATATCAACAAAACGCCTTCATCCAACATCTGCAATAAGATATAAAAAAAATGGCGCGCAAGTAGTGCCCAGCTCCCATCGAAAGTAACAGAAGAGCTGTGGGAAAGCAATGGTCGTAGTTCTTTTTTTACTCGGTGCGTATAATTCTCATTTTAGTTGCTTCCTGTTACTTGATGCATTGCAGGATTCCGTGGTTTATCAGACGTTTATATAAAAACGTTTTTTAATTTTCATGCAGTCCTTTGTTTTTGTTAGGTCGTAGTTGGACCCGCTTGAGAGAGGAGAAATTCATCTATCAGCAGCAGCAGTTGCAGAGCGCTACAGTGTAATCGGCGGTGAGCACCCTATGATCGCTAAACCGAACACCTAGTTTGTGACAGCGGGGAGATATTTGGTTTTTCACTTCTTTGTGACAAGGCGAATCTGTTTAACATCATTTTAAAAAGTACGAATGCGTGCCTGTTTGGAAGTGTGATGTAGCAATTTATTTGGACAATGTCGACGACCACATACATTGACATCCCATACAAACCGGGTCCTCCACCAACAGTGCATGCCTCCAGCTTTAATTATAAACCCCGTAGAAGTCTCTGGAGAGTACGTATTCTACTATTAAGCATATTACTCATCATTAGCGAGATCAGAACCATTAGCACACACGATGTATTCGATAAAATCCTACGTGCAACGAGCGCTGGACAGTGACCCCAAAAAGCATTCTATTGAAACATAAATGTAAATATACGTGACACAAAAGCCAAATATAATAATTGTAATATGGTTTAATGAAACTGCATTAGAACTGGATATTATGGATTTCACACGAGAGTGAGACCACAAAGTATGATGAAAATAAGCCTAGTAAATTGAGACTTATTAGTATATTAATTAGCCTGGTCTTAAGTGGGTCGACAAAAACAACGCAGTTTTGTAGTAGAACCACAGTTTAATAATCGTGCGTGAAATTTATCAATTTTTAACAATTGTGTGATACCGGATCTAGTAGTTAGTAGCTTTGCTAGTTCGGACATCTAGAAGTTTCTCATAGAAGAAGCCATCTCATATGTGTGCCCAAGATATGTAGGAATGGTCAAAATATCCGTTGAAGTTTTAGTTAAGGTAAAAATAACTTTTGTATTCAGTCGCTATGTCGGTCTTACGTTGTTTTGGTCTTCCGAATCAGATAAATGAATAAAACTAAGGTACACTTAATTTACTTAAATACTAGGTACGCATTATACGTTTAAAGTTATATTTGCATATGGTCGCCGATACAACGTAATGTCGGGTGACTACGCAGGAAGACTAATCGTAAAATATCCAACAAATTGCCTGGACTCATTCAGATTTGTTCCCTATAAGTTTCTGTTGAAAGTGCAGAAGTTGAAGAATTCGAAAAGCGCCTCCATAATAATGAACATCTAATTTTGTTGGCACTGCTTTAAGATATATTTTTTTCTTTCGATAAACTGTATGGGATTGCAACCCGATTGATTTACTTCGAGCAAACTAATCTGAAATGTTGATGATATCGAGATTTAAGATTAAAAATCGCGAAATACCGTTTTGTACTCATGTTGCCATACACTAAATCGTTGAGTATGAAACGTAACAAACATGAATCCTGTTTGAACACGACGCTATTATATAAGGGCCTAACCCTTCGTGGCTCATTTCTTGTTATATCCAATATGCATTTGTATTCTTTAAGATAATCGAGTCATGTTCCCTCGGATATCGACTCTCGAGTTCTTAACAGACAGGTTGTAGTGAGCCCTGGAAAACCGGAAACTTTGAGATGTTTACAAATATAACTTAGAACTATAACGGGGGAGGGGGGGGGTCGAAGTATAAACCCTATGTTCGCTGAAGATTTTATTACACCATAGAAACGGTTGGTTCGAAAAAAATTTTTGAACCCTAAAATTAGTTTCGTGGAAGACCCTTACAAAGGTGAATAACGAACGAATAATGTTGAAAGTTGTAGTAGAAAGCTATCCAAGGATTACTGTTGTTAGTGCTAAAAAGCGGCGCTTAAAGAATACCATACTTTTTCAGCTCGGTCCAATTTATAGGGTAAAACGGTTGACCAAATCAGTGCCCAGTGATTTGTGATTTGAAAAATCGTGACTCAATCGTGATCAAAATGAATTGTTTTTATAATAGCCAACGAAATAACTGTTATCTTTAATTAATTTTATTTTTAATGATTCTCTAGAGAAAGAAACTTTTTAGCAACTTGGTGGACAAGAACGAATGGCTGTTATATCCTACCTCTTATTAGATACATAGTTAAGTGTGTCCTTGATCTTATGAAGTTAGAGCCACTTGGCCTTTAGTGGCATGTTTTACCCCTTTTTTCTTATTTTACCTGGCCAAAGATTTTCATAGCTAATTCATATGACATGTTTTTCTTATAGAACTTTGTGATGCCTTACAGCATTCTCTATTTGAGATTGGTTCCTATAAATAAAAACAGGCCTTTTTAAAAAGACCTGTTTTTATTTTTCGCAATGGTTTTATTATCAAATGCGGAAGACCCTTTATACGAGTAATAGGTTTGTTATTACAGAGGGTATCAGTATCGGACTGCCTTTTAGCCATCGATCTCCGGGAGACTCGGCAAGTAGATGTCCAATTGCATACGCAAATTATTAGAAAATACGAGGAAGTTTTGCAAAACAAAATTAGAGCTGTTAAACAGTGGAAGCTTATTTAAAGTGAGCTGTAATTAGTGCTTAAAATAAAATTAGTTTTGTACCGTTGGGTTGCCGTTGGGCTGGGAATGAAACGTCTTCTCTTCTCTAATTTAAACTGTGGGTTACTAACTAATCATGTGGTAGGTGTATTGACAGTTGTTGTTGCCGTCACAATTACCTATGGGAATGACTGTGGGAATTACGACAAGAAACGGTTTAATCAATGCGTCTGTCTAGTTGAATGTATATACTTAGCATGCAATAGTTACATAGCTTAGCGTTGCTTACCTGTAGAAGTAAATGGATATAAGCTGAGTATTTAGGCTCACGATGTAATGAGAGCAGAGAAAATAGGCCCGTCGTGGTGAAGTACTGTTGCAGTAAAATATCAGCACGACGACAACATCGATAACAATCGAGTGATGAATTTGTTAATGACAGAATCTGCTTTCTAGGAAAATTATAACAAGTTGGAAAAGTAGGACTGGCACGGTTCCACAGACCGCCTGCACTAGCTAATACCAGTAGCTTTCTACGTGTATCCTTTTAAAGATTGTGCTCAAAGCGATTCCAATTTAATGCGTTTATTTAGTGCAATTTTGGATTACACTAAATAAACCTTTCTGTTGAATAAATCTAGGAGGCAGTGTAGCTCTGCTTGTAGTAGCGATAACGATATTGTACTTACCTAGAGGACTGAATCTTTCATGTAATAAGTAATATAGGAGCAATAAAGAACTAAGATAGATCTTCCATCCTGAAATCTATCTTGGTTGTGATGTGCCGTTACCATATGCCGTTCATCTAACCTCCGCAGTTAACAGCAGATCATCTAGGACATCTGTAAGTACAATAAACGTATCGTACCCTGATCGTTTAGAAAATATCGCCAGTGAAGTCAGGCTGTATGAATGTAATTATATTTTCTTCAACTTATTCGTTTGTCTCTTCAAGAATATAAAGGCTTGAGATAAACTTTGATGCAAACAAGATATCACATGTTAAACTCTATCGCAAAAAAATGCTGTCACGAGCACATTATTTGATATAATCCAAAACTTTATGTCCCGTTAGAGCTACCGTTCAGTTGCATGCTGATCAAGTAGTCGGCTTCTTCAATCCAAATGGGGACAAGAACAATTTAAGAGAGTAGCACAATGCACGTGACCTTTTAACTGAATAAGGAACCTTCTCACTAATTATCTGACGGTAAAGCTGCACCTATCTGACTATAAAACAGCTTCTTTCTGTTTAAATAAACGCACAGTAAGAGCCTAGCATATATTTTCCACTGTCAGAAGCTGGTGGTATATATATATATATCCTGTAGAAGTTATGGCGTCGACGAGACTTGAGGCAACGATTCGTGGTCACTGTCGTCGAAGTAGTAGCTGCTCAAACCACCGTATCCGCAATCTAGTACAATGGATTTAAAAACTTGATATATATATGAATTGGATGTTCGATTATAATTAGTATTATATCATCTCTTTAGTCACACAATAGGCGATGTGTAAAAATAACGGAATGGGCTGATGAATGTTTGGGACGTGCTAAACGTCACACGCGCCTGGCAACACTTCTTCATTATATATGCTTGTTATCGAGGTCTGCAATAATGCTGAGTAATTAGGTATTCGTTGAGGTTTTTAGTGTTGTATGATTGCGCTGAGATAGTCAGCGGATAGGGCGTAACACTCCCGTTCAATTAGCCGTCGGGCCTAATAGATGCACGTTCTCAATGGACATGTGTCCTGAGTCAAAAAGGTACTCGTAAAGAGTTCGGTGCATTTTTCTTTATCACACAAAAAACTCTTTAAAAATAAGCTAAAGACACGTTAGGATGATACTCGGACTTTGCTAGACCTTATTTGTTACAGCGGTATATCTATTTTGTTATTCTGCAGCACCTTTAAGCGATGCATGTACGTATATATCCCGCCATTGACAAATTAGTTGCTTCGATTAAGTAGGCATAGTGTTGATAAACGTATCATCATTGACTTTCATAATGATACGTCGTTCTGGTGATCGTCACTGTATAACGCACAATATGACAGCAATTGCTTTGATTATCAAATTTCTTCCTTGGGGGCGATCTTAACGACGTCGCCGTACAGTGTTGTCAGTTTGTGTCTAAAGCCTGGTTGGCTCAGTGTTTCTTGGTAGAAGACCCATAAAAGAGATAACCTTTTTAGTCGTTAATTGTGATAAATTGTGTGTCGTAATAAATTAAAACCGAAAAACCGTCTACTTTAAACTGGCTTGAGCGATAATCGTTATAAGAAAATTTCCTAAGTGGAATGCAAAAAAAATACCTTATTGGTCATACACGATGCACAGTTTTGTCACATTCACATCCCTATCAATCATGCTAGGCCTCGTATTATGCATGATAGTAGCAGTAGATGTTTCCTATACTTTTAGCTTAATGCAACGAGCTCGTGCCATTTGGTATCCATAGAGGGATATTTTTGATACCTGTTAATACTTATTACGGATACATATGAGAAACGTTGGGGTATTTGGAATAGGAATAGACATCAATTAATGAGGTCGAAAGACGTCATTAACTCTCCTAAGCTAATTTAGTTTTTTAATTTTCAAAATATAGTGAAGAAAAGCCTGACTCAAATATTAAAACGGTCTACAATTTAACTGTCGTAACGGTTTGACTATGGAACCACAGCAACAAAAATAGGATAAAACTTTAAGCTCTTGTTGGCAGCCTACATAAGGCGCTACGAGTACGCACTTTGTTTTGTAAAGTTAGGGCTTCTTGAACAAAAAATACCTTCAACGAATTCGATGAGTTGTTGCTAAACAATGTAACCCGATCATTTTTGTTACTACAATTGCAAAACTCGATTAAACGTGCAAAGCACGTATTTTATGGTTTACTACTAATTTATGACTATTATCATTTTCTTAATTTAGCAACAAACACTGTTCAAACTGCACCAAGCTTCGCGGACCGCCATAGACATTTATTTCCTAATCACTTTTAACCAGTAACGCTACATAACTGCAAGCGGGCGTTTGCGAACTCCGTTTATGTGCCAGCAACTCTTTTTTTTTTAATAAGAGCTCTTCTCTCTATTGAAAGCGCGATTCGATTGTGTAAAGCGGTACGCACCACACTCAGATGTGAACTCCCGCTTCCATCGCCAACTCGAAGTGTTTACGGGTCTTCTGCGCATCTCAATGATGCCTGCAAATGGTTTCTAGAGGTCTTCGCCAGTTTTATTTTCCAGATCGCTGCTATTAAACCAATCTTTTCTTTAAAAATCGAAGGATAAAATACAACAAGCTGCATTTTATTTATCGTTTGTACTTTACCTTATTTGTTGCCTCACATTTTACTAATATTCAACCTATTATTTCTTTAACGTTCAACTACCGTTAACTTGGCCTGTCAGATTTCTATTAAATTATTCAAGAATATTTTTTTAAGCAAAAGTATTTTTTTTTATAAAAGAATCAGCAACGATTTTTTTAATATTATTAGCTCTGACGTGATTCATTTTCTGTGATTACCCTTTAAGTTATGGATGCGAACTTCCCGTCTGCAGCGTTTACTGCTTGCCATTGTTGTTGTATTTGCCCTTGGAGTGCTGTACAACCTGACTTGGAAAACAACAGAAATTGTAAGACCTGAGTCTTTACAAATTATACCAGAAGTAGCTCCCGCCTTCTCCGACCGCAAGTACGTGCCAGTTCCGCCATCTCAACTAGATGATATGCGAGCAAATAACATCGACTTAGAATCTCATCAACCTTTACCTATTATATCCGACCAGTCAGACAGCGTCAAGCAAAGAAGGTAACTAATTAGATTATATAACTCATTTAGTTGCTTGTTTTTTAAACTATATTCTAATCTGAAAGTCATAATTTGTTGTCAATTCAATTATTACATAAATCTGAATCTTAGGTTATTGAAAGTTCTAGTGACCATCCATAGCAGTGATACGCATACGCTCTTAAGGGGAGATTTAATTTTATAAATATTTAAAAAACGGTTTGGCTGATTGTGTAAAATGCGCTCTAGTATTAGTCACTACATGGAGGCAGACAATCTGTTTCATTCATATGCTGTAAACTAAACAAGCAGAGAACGGCGTTCACTTAAAAGAGTGCAGTCAATAGCAATGTACTATTTACATATATTACAATAATTTACTATATATTTACTATTTACTATAATTTTTTTATTAATTAATTTACTATAATTTACTGTATGTTTACCATTTTACTATAAATAGTTGGCGTTTTTCACTTAACAAAAGGCGGAGCGCTTTACTCGAATTATTTTCTTTCTTTAATTAATTTATTATGTTTTTATCGTAAATGCCCGTAACCGTCTTTCATCTTTCTACCAATTTACTTGTTTATTTCGCTAGAATTTTTTAGGTCTAGTGTCGAAAAAACGATTGCTAATTTAACTTGCAATAAGATTGAAAAATGTGATAATCCGTTGGTGTGCAGCTTGGAGAGTATAGTGGGCTCCAAAGCATCTCCTACTTAGGCTCTGCCAAGTGCGACCCGATATTGTAGCACAGAGGGATGACATTGCCTGGTTAGTAAGATCTTTGTTGTTTTGATAGCCTCCTTGAATGGATGCAACCGTCTTGTTTTCCTTTAGGATTTCCTGATGTATAAGATTAATTTTGGTGTGTTTTTTGAAGCTATCGACTTCTTTCTGCTTTTTATCGACGTGAAGACACAACTTCACGTCACCGGTGACAATTCTATGTTGAAATTTGTCATGGTGGCTGCGTATTGGCTAAATCCGGGTGAGATGTCGAAAGGCCATAACTGTTTGCTACTTACTCAGTTCGTGGGACACCTAAGATTCTAATTTTCAAATAAATCGTATAGATTGAAGATATCTCTCTATGGCCATGTGACTTCATGTTGTTGCCCAAATTACAAGTTGTTTGTCAATTATTTACCTTCAAACGTACCTACCGACGGTTCTCAGTGGACCCAGAAAAGGCCGACTGGGGCGAGGAGCAACCTCTAATTCAAAACGCTATTATTGAATTTTACGAACTATTTTTGAGCAGTTCTCTGAAGCAATCGTATACAGTACAAATAATCGTTGCTGCTTCTATAGGATTTCGACTTCGAACAAAACGAAATAGAATAGGTGTTGGAAATGTATTTTTTCACCGGAAACAAATATCTTAGAGCTCTTTAGCTTGTGCACGATTCCATTTACTGCACAATAAAATTACAACAGGCCTATAGAGGTGTATATATATTAGGTCGTTCAATATGAAACGTAGCATATAGACTCTAACTTTTCGATTATTTTCACAGGCTCAGTTTTTCATTTTTATCGAAGTGCGCACCATTATTTTTTACCACCTTTTGCCATATGGATGGTGACTTATTTATTCGGCTGTTGCACAAGTCTGAAATACGAGACCCTACGACATCCAGAAAGGCGGTTTCGACATTGTTACGGTTTGAGTAGTTTCGCGCTATTAAGGCGATTAAAAAGAATAATTTCTAATAGAATGATAATGTCTGACGGGTATTGTGGATAATAGAGAATCTTCAACTATAACTCCTGTATTTGCTTTGATCCTCGCGGCGGTAGGTTAACGGTTGTTGTATATTAGAAGTGCTCTACCCTTGTTTACTAACCTTAGTTGCGGAGTTCTTCATGAAATCCTTTAATTCTTGACAATACATGTAATCAACGAACCAAGGCTTATAAAACTGTAGTAGATGACAAATACGTGTACTAGAACACTAAACAGATTCCATAGCTTTCAGAACTAGATATTATAAAGAACTGGATATATATAAAGTGGTATCCCGGCTATTGAACTCTATCTATTCACTGATGTGGCTACCTGCAATTATCATAGAGGCTATATTTCTCATCATCAATCACAAATAAGTGCAAGTATGCATAAGCTATAACGTACAAGCATCTTTACACCTCTGCTTCCGATTTTCTCTTCCAGGGCCCTTTTTCGGATCCAAAATTTCCTTCCCAAAATTTTCAGAGCCAACAGATGGTGGTGTTCGTAGTAGAATTTTTACTGCAAAGTTTATCCAGGGCGCTGTCTCCACCGCTATAATTGTGGATAGATTTCATGTCCGAAAACCACTCGAATTTTTTCACTTCATTTGACTCAACACAACTTGCCTGCCAAAAGCCCTAGTAATGATATTCAAGTGGTCGGTCTCATACTTTGAAGAGTTCAAGTGTATCTTGAACACAACAAAAGTAGTCATAGAACAGCGTGACCCCAAAATATGACATCAATGTTTGTCATGTGTTATAAATCACGATATAAAAGTAAACAAACAGTGGAAACGTGGAAGGGAACGGAAACATTAAAAAATATTCTAACTAGTCTTACAATCTATTTATTACTAGAAGCACCTATATGCTCTAAGTGTATTTTACTTTTATATACTGATTTAATATCACATACTATTTTATAATTTTAGGGAGGCGATTCGAGCAGCGTGCCGTCATGCGTGGCGAGGCTACAAACGATTTGCGTGGGGCCACGATCACCTATTACCCATTTCGAAGCGTTTCGAAGACTGGTTTGGACTAGGTTTAACAATTATCGATGCTTTGGATACGCTGTACATAATGGAACTACAGGATGAATTCCAGGAGGCCCGAAACTTCATCAAAGATGAACTGAATTTCAATAAGAATAAAGACGTCAACTTCTTTGAGGCATCAATTCGAGTTTTAGGCGGGCTTCTCGGTACCTATACTTTAACCAAAGATCAATTGTTCCTTGACAAAGCGGTAAGCTTAAATTTATAATTTAGTTACGACGTCTTAAACCGCGCAAAGCTGTAATTGAAGAAAGTGATTAGAAGAACCAGCATTTTATATGTTTGTTAAAAAAAATGTGTGTAGTTTTAATGCCAAACTAGTGAGATTGAGAACGTGTTATCTCTCCCTGCTGTTGCAAATTTCAATTTAAATAGAATGCAAGGTTAAAATAAGGGAGGCAGCTGATAATAATAGCCTATCGTCAGAGAGGTATGATCATTTTTAGGGCGCTTGGAGAAATACCTAGCTCTATTCTTGTGCCGAAGGATCGTAGCATAGATCGTAGCATGTTTTCTAATATTATAGTACGCGGTAACTTGGACGGCAAAGTCTGTTACGACTACTTCAAGCCCCGTTAACAACTCATAGTACACAATCTGTATGAGTGTTATTACTCCGAAAGGACCATTTGTAGCTTCTCTACGCACCGTACCATCGGCCATATTAGGACTTTGTGATATCTTGGACAAAATTGCCAATGGCCGTTTAGTCAGGACCTCTGGATTTACCTGACTAGGGTCTCGTAACTGCTTTTTATTAAAAGTTATTTTACCCCAGCAAGCAACACAATTGACTGACAAGAAACAGCTTAAAGAAAAATAGTCAGTGGAACCTGTCGTGGTATCAAATTTAGTATGTATTTCTTCTGTGGACAAGTTCAACATTTGTGTTGACTTCAAATGTCGGAAATCGCATCTGGATTGTTCAAGTTCTGATGTCAAGGTTAAGCCTACACACTTTTTCCAACAATAAATACAGGCACGGTATTTGAACTATATGAAAATTAATAAATTGAGCATTATTCTTGAACCAAAGGAGCAGCCCACCACCGTTTTTTTTTCAATGTCATCATCCGTGAAAACAATTACCTTTCTTTTTTGGCATTGAAAAAGAACCAGAACACTGCTCCTAACGCGATTTGATTTATTTGAAAGATAGATGCAATTCATTATGATAGAATTGTGTACGACAAAATATTGCAATGCTTCAAATCCAATCGCACCTCTTTATGTTTGGGTCGTGTATATTTGTCTATTTACAGAAGGACATCGGAGATCGTCTATTGCCAGCATTCAACTCACGCTCCCGAGTTCCGTTTAGTGATGTCAACATCGGTGCAGGCGTGGCTCACGGTCCCAACTGGGCGCAGGATTCTACTGTGTCCGAAGTGTCTAGTGTGCAGTTGGAGTTCCGTACACTTTCTCGTTACATTGGTCAGTCGAACCGCTTTACTTGATGATAAACTACTTCATTTTTCCTACACATTTTTTTCTCCTTTACGTTGATATGTCAATTTAATGTAGGCATCAAAATGAAAAATCCTAAAAAAACTGTTAGGTTTAGTTTTAAGGAGAAGTGATCTGTTAATTATCAAGATAATTATATAAATACACAATAAAAGAGGCTTTACTTCGTCAATGTTATATTATGTTACCTTATTATATATTTAATTTTTTTTTATTAAATAGAGCATGGACTTTGTTTCTTAGCCCTTTATGTATACAACATTTATATTTTCAACAAAATCTGGATAAATTTACTGTAGATCATTACGTAGAACTTAACTAAGATGGGCGAAACAAATAATTAAAAAACTTGCTTTTACTTCACTGATGACCTAAATAGAATTTTGCCGCGAAATGACTTCGGCAAGTATTCCGATCGTCTAAAATAAGTATAAACTTTCTCACAATCATGTTGTTGATAATTATTGATAGCATCACACTTTGACCATTCGTCAGACGATAGTTCTCGATTGTGATATAGAAGAAACATCATCGTCTATAATTCTGGCAGATATGATTCAAAAAACGCGTAGAAAAAAACTAAAAAAGAAAATACATTCATTCTTTTTGTATGGGAACGCCATTTTAAATCTTGGTCAGGACTTGCTCCACTGCTGGATAATAGTATATTACTAAGCAAGCTTAATGAAGGCGTCATTACTAGGATGTTTGGCAAAGCTATGCATTGGGCTTCAAGTGCTTGAATTATTAACCTATTTTGTCCATAAAGGCTCATGGGGTTCGATGCTTGGGAGACTACAAACTAATCTCAAGGCTGATACTATGATTATAGTAGTTTCCGTCATGCTGCGTGTATTTGCGTCATGGTGAGAGAAGTTTTCACTAAACTTTTTCGGCTAAGGCCTTCCCCGTGCCAGAGAAGGTTCACGTTTTCTTTATATAGTGTAACTGTACGCCTTTATATTGAATATAACATGACTCAAGTGGTTCTTCGAGCCCAGACTTATTTTTGATGTTCATATGGAGCAAGCGTTAAGAAATTTGGAGGCAGATGCCATGAATGTTAATCATACTTTCGTATTAAAATCAATGCGCAAAATCCAGTTTTTTTAAAAATGTATTTAAAACTGGCTTGTATGCAATACGTCAATAAATACAATTCCCTAGAAGACGCGGACTGCTTAAAGGAACTTCTCTTATAAAACTGAAATACAAAGTTACATTTATGGGTTTATAAAGCTCAACGAACGATGCATTTAATTTTATTATCTAGGGCTGAAACTTACGTCACTGCGAAATAACTAGAAGAAATATAACTTTAGCGCATTGAAAAACAACGAATTTTCATTTTTTTCATTTTGCAAATCAATGTGAAATAAACTCTACTAAAATTATAATTCTAATAATGTACAAATCTTTGATAATTCCAGACGATCCGAAATATGAACAAAAAGCATTCTTTGTTTCCGAGCACATTCATAGCCTTACGAAGCCACGCAATCTAGTGCCTATGTTCATCTCAACAGACACAGGCCGCTTTGGCTCAGACCAAACGATTACGTTGGGTGCTCGTGCCGACTCCTACTACGAATATCTTCTAAAGCAATGGATTCAGACTGGAATGAAAATTGACTTCCTACGTGATGATTATCTAGCAGCTATGGAGAGCGTGCGAGAGCATTTAGTTCGCCGAAGTGTCCCTAGCCAACTTCTATTTATTGGAGAACTTAAGGGCAAAAACTTCTCTCCAAAAATGGTCAGTATGCCTAATATATTCCACAATCTGTTCTGGCTCGCCCACAGTTTATTTTGAATATAGACATTGTTAATGAAAATAAATTTACCGTCGCGATGCAATTTATATTTTACTTTTCGCGGAAACATATCGTGACCAATGTGAGTCACATGGTTTTTGCATGATCTTGTTGCAGGATCACCTGGTTTGTTATTTACCAGGAACTCTCGCTATGGGCCATTTCATGGGAGGACTCCCTAAATGGCACTTAGAATTAGCGGAGAATCTTTTGCAGACGTGCGTGAAAATGTACACAACAACAGCGACCGGTCTCAGCCCTGAAATCGTGCACTTTAATCTTGCTAAAAATGGAGATCATGATATTATAATTAAGGTGGGTGACACCTACTACTTGGCTTAGCTTAGCGTTATAGCCCTTGTTTTTCCTTTATCCGTAAGCGAAAGAGAGAGACCCCCATGGAACAGAGGACAGAAAACAACTTTCTGTACTTGCAACTACTCAGCGGCTGACTGGTGCATTCATGTAGGACTCATTGGTCAAACTAGATGATTAACAGCTGAAATTTGTATATGTGCATTTTCCATAACCTCAAGAGCAACCAAATTTTTTGATGACGTCAAGGGAATAAAATGCCCATCTCAGGAGTAAGTAAAAATATAATTCGAATAATTAGTTACTTGACAAGGTAATAAAATCGTTATTGTACAGTAATAATAAAAATAATTCTGTTGTTCATATGTCATTTAGTCTAACGATGCCCATAACTTGCTTCGACCGGAAACTGTGGAGTCTTTATGGTATATGTGGTACTTTACGCGGAACGAAACGTACCGACGCTGGGCGTGGGACATTTTCAAGGCATTCGACGACTACACTAAGGTTGGAAAGCCTAAATAATTATTTTTAGTTCATTTTCATATATCGGCATACCGCAGTCCGTCGAGTCAAAGTCGAAATTCGTTTATTTACGTTATAATAATTTTTAGAGCGAAATTTTTTTTATTTATAGAATGTGTCTCAGAAGCCGTGTTTCCAGCTTCCAACCAGGACTTATAACTTGGCTTATTATTATTGTTATTATTAAGATTTACAACTTGATTGATCTTAATGAATGTAAAGAGGAGCTAATAGCTCGATATCTATCGCATTGAACTGCTTTCGTCGTTACTCACGCGTTGTAAATTTGCATTTCAGGTTACATCTGGAGGATACACATCGATCGGTAACGTCCAGAATAAAATGTACACTCGACCAAGAGACAAAATGGAGTCTTTTTTCCTTGGAGAGACATTAAAATATTTATATTTAATGTTTGCCTCCATAGAAGACTTGGAAAAATATTCGCCGAAGAAATTCGTGTATAATACTGAAGCACACCCGCTCCCAATATATGATCATCAGTTATAAAGACAACTACGCTACCAACGAAGCCTAAAATACTACGACTAGGTCAGAAAGTTGTGTGTGTATGTGCATGTACGAACGCGCCCGCGAGCGCCGGTGTAAGTTAGTTTTACATTAATTGATACAGCAGGATGCACACATCCACTGCTGCTTCGGATGTTGATGGTGATAATGTTAACGGGGAGGACGGAAATAATGATGAGGATTCATTGGTTGGAATTGTTACGTTCAACGTGACCAGAGGCTAGCAATAGCCTCGGTACTTCTGACTACACTTAAATAATCGATATGAGGTGCCAGCGGGGAGAGAGCAAATTACATGAGGCAGCGTGGAACTCTGTCTCATATAATTTGCTAACTTCTGAAAGATGGCTTCCATACCGATACCGTGATAAACGGTGCATATAATGCATTGAGTTGCAGTCAATTCAATGGAATGCCATTTACTTGCAGCTACCGAGGATAATGATGATGTCTAAATATTGCTATTGTTAACAGACTCAGGAAGTTTACAAAAAGACAAGTAAGTTATTTTTTTGTAATAAAATATTTTTGCGTTTGAGTTTTGAACATACCTCGTAACTAGCGCTAATTTGTAGCTAAAATGGGTACCTTCCTAGTGCGAAGCTCTCGCTTTGTACGGAACTGTTTGTCTGCAATCAAAGCAAGTTTACGATACATCTATAAAAGAGGTAATACAACAATGGGTTTATTGGCGATCTAATTAAGCGTATATGAACAGCCGTCTCTAGCAGTTGCTTCTATGGCAGAACTCGACTTTTCGAACTAGACCTAAAATTAAGCCCCTGGTTAAAATTTCTTTAGTGATGTCCTACTTGTCTTGATTGTGTAATTACATGTAATAAAATATAACAAATAAGATTATGCGTTCGCTCTCGAATTATAATCTAACTATTTTGGTAATGCAAATAACTTTTTAACGCTGAACTTTATCGGAACATGCTTGCTGATCGAACCATTTGCTCTAATATATGTAACGGAGCAATCTAATTACTAACATCGAAAGGTCGAGCACACTCAACGGATGCAAAGTAACAAATATTTATCATCGTACAACAAATGACAGGACTGTGCACTTGCGTGTGCATGGTGCCGATTTTCCTGCTGGTAATCTATTCGCCCGGAATGTAGTTTTCTGAGATGGTCGCTGTCCGATCGTGAGTGGCTACTCAGTTCATAAATCTTAGGGCGTACTTAGGCCGATTATAAGTACGGGTAGTAAGCGTAGTCAAAGTCTTATTTAATTGGCCGTTATTTAAGTGTATTTTTTCGTTCCACTGCGAGATGCTAAAAAAGAACATGACAGAACGAGTGATGACGCTTTGGTCAGAATTGACCCCTGAAATTTTCAAGCTGAAATGTTTGTTATTTAACGAATTTTCTTAAAACGTATTTTGTTAACAGATTCCTTCTATTACTATTGTCAAATATGCAGATGTATTTATAACAGCTTCTCTTATGGATTTTGCATGTAGTCGATATCTAGATAATCTTTGTGTCTTGCAAAGGTTTTGGGACGAGATTATGCACATCGATTCCGTCGATACTTCACGGACCTTGTGTGCACCACGAAAGATATTTATCGTTTACAGCCGGATTCTTAATAACGTGGAATCCTCCGTCGGAAATATGTATTGTACTAGTATGCTATCAAATATTTTTTAATATAAATTTTGTTAAATCTCCAAATATTTGAAATGACGATGCCAACTCGTTTTGACATGGATTCAATATTGTTGGGAAATCCAAATACAAGCCAGGTTGGTGCATTTCTGCCTACCACATTATTTTACCAGATTTTTTTATTTCCGGGTCAGCTTTTGACTATATCAGGTAACAAAACTCATAATAATTTCACAAAATATTCTTAGCATAAATCACTTGTTCTGAATCTTGTAATGACCCAGCAAGCCACAAAATATAGCCTTCGAAAAAACACAGGCTAATGTAAAGAAATAAACCAAATCCCGTACCCCCTACCTGCGTCAAGGCACATTACTGTGCAAAATAAATTCTGTTCTATCGATCGAGGAATTGCTATGGATCAAAGAAGACTGTTTCCTAGCGCCAACATGGCATGATAACGGAATAGCGTCACCTTGCAGCGATAATTTTTCCAAAAAATCTACAACTTGGATTTCTTAGCCTAAAAGTTTAGTTAGGCTGTACAACGAAAAAAATATTTGGTTGTAACGAAAAAAAAAAAAATGGTAGGCAAAACTTGAATCCAAATTTCCAAAGGCAACTAATAATTACTTGATAGTACTGCGTTAAGAAGATATGATGCAATCGCGATGTCTAGTCAATATGTTTGTAAAGTTGGGGCAGGTGTATTCGATACGAAAGATATGTATTGCTGTTTAGAATGATATATGACTATTACTAATATTATTTATTACGTCGCAAGTACTTATCTGTACTACGTACTTATGCTAAATAGAGAAAAGGCTTCAAGCCATTTTGTAGCAAAGAAAGTGCGCCAATGAAAATCCTTTATAAACTGTACAGTAGATTGTATATATCTATATATACATAAGTACTAAAACTACAATCTATATAGAAAAACATGCTAAGTGTGAGGTCAATTGTAAAGTACGGGAAACGAATAAATGTGAATTTCACCTTTACGTAGAAATATGTGGTTATTTTAGCTTAAAATCTCTGCGTATGCAAAGCATCGATCGACATTTGATTTGACCTTGGGCCTGACCTATAGTTTCAGTGTATACCTATTTGCGTTCATGATAGATTATTGAATCCGTTGTACACGTCAAATATCTTGTCAACGGTCCTTGCAGTTCGATGCACATATAGTTCCAGTGACGTTTAGAATTATAAAACAATATGGGATACATTCGCTGGTCCTCATTGTGCATTTCAAATGCCATTAGTATGCAGGTGCGAATCCCATAAAAACGCCTCGACGATCATTCGGCCGCCTTAAAGATTATGATTGATTCGCTATAGTTTTAATCACTTTTCTCAGGTACGACTCAACGGCCCGTAGGTATACATGAAACAACTGCAAGTACAGGATGTAAATGGTGCCAAATTGCACGGAGTTTGTAATACCGTGTTGAGAATTCTTTACCAACACTCTAACGACATGGAGTTGGTTTATGAGCGCAATAGATTTTCTAGAAACATCACATCTGGACCCTGTCAAGTGAATTTCCTTCTTTTATTGATAGATGGGATAATTTGGCGTTTCTTGAGTTGACTTTCGACCAGATAGCTACGCATCAGACCGTTTTATTATCAATTGGAAAGTTTTATAATTTCAATATTAGCCGTAGATAAGAAGCCACCAAATACTTTCGATTGGTTTATATCACCCAGCCTGTGTCATACCCATTGATTGCACTAAAACTGTTAGCTTTTAACAAAACCATTTCGTTCATCACCGAAAGTGGAAATGCACGCGATCTTCTCTGGTCTATAGCTATTAATGTCAAACTTACTTTTTGCATACAATCGCTTAAGGATAATATATATCGGCTGAGCTCTGTCAACATAAAATGCTGTCTGACACTTATGTAAAACCTAAAAAAAGCAGTATTCGTTACCGGGAACGTTAAAGAGTACACAACATGATGTAGTCATCATTTTACCAACGTGTACGATATTTATCGACTCAGCTTAAGGGTGTCCCCTATCGTTAAGCCGCCAGTCAGGCACAACATGATTAATACTTGTGTCAGCAAGCGGCATACAACAGTGGGAACAGAAAGCAAACAGGATAACTGCTGATCCTTTATATATGCTGACCCGATTATAACTTCTATTTGTTTAAGACCTCTTGAACTTCATTTAGATGCTTGCCAGCACATCGTGAACGAAATTGAAATCTCGCGGTCGGAGAGATGTGAGGCCAAAGGTTTGAGTAAAGTGCACACGAATCTATCCTGCAAATGTTTGAAGCTCTAGAGAGGGATAATCATGAGGTTCTGTGGTATTTTTTCAGAGCTGTCACCCTTCAATTATCATAACTACGATAAAATTAAGTGATCTCACATGGCCATACACGCTAAAGACTACGTGTATTACGTCGCCAAAATAAATGATAATGATTTTTCCTTCGTTAGATATTACTCATGGGCTGTTGAGCAGCGAATCTATTGTGGCCTGTAGACAAATTATCAGTCAGCTCACTAAATGAATGAATGTTTATTGTTTTCCTATAGGGTGAACTAAGACAACGTAGATTAAAATTTAGTATAATTGTGGCTGCATTGAACTCATACAGCGTTTAGCCTTTTTCTTTGAAGGTTTAGACTTCAAAAAGCTTTAGAGAAAAAAGCCCAAATGCATTATACTACACAATCTAGGCCGCCATTTCTGGTCACCCAAACGGGAGGAACACCAATAGCGAATGTCTCGCAAAATTATAGCAAGTAATGCGTGCCAAATAGAACCGTTGTTTTGAATCACATGTCCTCGAGGTTTCTACCATTTAGTTGAGCTATAAAAACTGGGTTATAATGTATGCCGTTCACCATCGACTATTTGTGCATTCACAGCGGTAACAGCATAAGAAATAGTCGAACGATTCCTTCAGTTAAAAATCCGGGCCCAATAGAGATACATTTGGAATACCTTTCCCCTTAGTGAAATATACGCGGGTTTTCGTCACTACGATGTGACAATTTTGCTCAGTTAGAAAGCCATCATCATGAAAATAGGTTTCACAACTGAAAATAATATTGTTGAAGAACTACCGCAACACAGCAGCAGAAAGGACGCCAAATTTAAATAATCGGCTCTTATATATATATATATATATATATATATATATATATATATATATATATATATATAAACCAATTTAGTTTTATCACCAAACCATAACTTGAAACGTAGGAGCTCTTATAGACCGATGTTTGGTTAATTATTTTCGGTCACCTCTACTTAACCTCTAGTAAATCTGTAACTTCACTCATATGATATATTGGAAGGTTTTTTTCATTAAATAAATTTCATATAGAGTGTAATAGATAACACTCTTGCAATCCAAAACTAAGGCAGTGCCTTGCGTAAAACAAAACGTTTTGGTCAAAATTCAGTGATTTTTCCCTGCGCTACACCACTGTATGCTAGTATACTACTGTATACTGTACAATATACTATTAGAATGAAAACAACTAGTTCTAGTTGCTTGGGGAGCGTTCTTTGCTTACGCTGTTCTAAAAAATCTATTCGTGCATTTTCGAAAACGGTCATACACAAAAAAGCCGATCTGTTTTTTTATAAGTTAACTATACGCCAATTCATGGTAATTCATGTGGCAATCATTAAGCTCTCTAGACATCATAACAGCAAACATTTCGACGTACACTTCCGTATGTAAATAAGTTTCGACGGCGTCAATTGACACCTTAAAAATGCTCTCGACCTTTTAAGCTGACACGGGTAGTTCCATTGACAAGCACCATTTACGCGGTTCTAACAAGTGATACAGGTTATCCGAGGCTGCAGCCTGAAGTTGCTTTGTGAAGCTCGACACACACGCTGTTTTTCATTTATGGCATCAATGCGCGTCGGCGTCGTCCTTTCCGTGAGATCATAATGAAGCCTTAAATCCTTGTTGTGACTCCACATTCTTATTTTAACGAATTTTGGAATGATTATAGCTTGGAATCTTACTCGCTCTACGATAATGGAAAGCTTTTAGGTGTGTGTAATTTTGCCATCTAAAGCTTACTATTTAGGGGCGGAGCCGGCTAAATACAGTTGTGAATCTATTTGAAGGAATGAACAAAACCGTTGTACTTTATTCTATGATAACATCTTCATATTTACGTAAAAACGTAACAAAACAACAATTTAATTCATATGCCGCATGGCGGCTCATGCTTGTACAGTAGAATACTAGAAATATTCTTTAGTGGGTTTTGTTCGCCATCTGTGATCGATAGCTCTGTGACTAGTAGTGCCTACGAAACGAAGAGAGTAACATTACTTCATTGGATCTACCGTCCCTGATTCGCCATGACGTTTTCTTTTGTGCTAAATATTTCAAAGCATCTGTAAAAGGACCTCAACTATGCTCGTTGGTATCTTTTCAAAATTGGACATATAACGTTTACAGTCTTGAAAATCGTAATACGCCTATGCATAGTCTGGAACTCTAAGGTCAATGAAAAGGTGTACATTATTAGTGGATAATTTCGATATCAATTTTTGCAGAAGTTGTAGCCTATTAAGGCATACAGAAATTTATGATTATTGTGAAACCATTCGACCGCCAAAACCATTCACCACTTCAGGTATGAACCTGTCTAATTGTCGCGGCGGAACCATGAAACGTAATTTTCGTCTATTTTTGTGTGCTACTTGACTCGATAGTGATAGAACTTATTTATTGACTGAAAACATCATCTATGTTATCATACTTTTATGACCTGCTCTCATTAAAGGCGATCGCACTATTGGTAGAAGAGTCTATAGGGTCAGTGGGAAGCAGTTGCATACTCTTACGCAAACCAATCGTCAATTAACAATTTCTTTGTCAGTAGTCAGCTTGCGCAAATCAACGTATCAGCCTATCTCGGCAACAGACAGAAGGAAATTTTTGCTTCATATGCCCCCGAAAATTCCGGTTCTTCGGGTAAACGGCCGCATCGCAAAACAACATATACTTGTGATTTTCAGTGGTTATGATAAACTCTTGTGAGCCATCGAGAGTCATAATCTACGCTGCAAAATATTTGCAGACGAGGTTATCTAAAGACTGCATGTTTTTAGTGTTTAGAATGTATGCTGTACTTTTCTCTCGCGTCTCACTTTAACATAAGGATGTCGTAAAAGATAACATCGATTCCTGTGAGCCTCGTGAGCCACAGGCAAACGCAGCTGATGAACTTCGTCACGAAATAATTACCGCTGAGCTTTTTAAGTTCGAGATCAAAGTGCAGTTTGTATGATGATGAGTTACTCGTTTTTGCAATGTATTAAATGTCAAGAAAAACACATAAACGAATGAGTTAGTCACGCAATTCGGAATAAAACACCGATGATGTGGTCTGCCAGCAGCTAACAGTGCAGATAGAGCGCGCTCGCTTTGTTTGTCAACATCGACCTAAAATGAAACGGTAAGAAATAAATTGTTTCTGACTCTATTTTGTAGCTTTTTACCTTCTTTTTCCGAAGGCGCTGCATCATTGATTGAAAGTGTTTTCCCATTGAGCCACCAGATAAATTCGTCAACCAGACTTTGGATCATTCCATCGCAGCTCGTTTGCGTAAGTATTAACTCCGGCGAGTTTTCGGGAGCGGTCGCGTAATACAGTAATATCGGGAAACAAGTCCACTGTCCACAAGAGAACTTTGAAAACTTGATGTGGGCATCAGCTTTTTTTTTTCGAAAAATCAATGATCAGTTGAAATCACTGGTTAGAATTTATGGTTATAGAATTAATTAACATTAAGGTGGCAAGATCTATTATAAAAGGGAACTCCCACTATTTAAAACACCTGCGAGCTTACCTGATCAACGAAAAAATGGGCTGTATCTTTCTAGTCGGTATGATACTTGTATACTGAGCTCTTCTTATGCCCCGGTTCAAATCCCTTGCAGTTTCTTTGAATGATAAAGCCCAGAATTATGTTATTAATTGAGTTCGAATATATTGCAGTAGTCAATTTTTTTTATGAATTACCAGATATCCGTTGCTAAGGCAAACAGATATTAGCTGCTCCTCAAGTTGAGCTTGTGGAACATTAGCGTATCAGTCATTGTGGATGCCCTGAAGTGGCACCATTTGAGATGGCTTCATGTACAGGATGCAACAAGGAATGCAAATCCCGTTTTATATAACCTATATCGGTCTAGCAGAAACGTTAGCACTAGGATTGAATGAAATGCAGACGGATTTGCCTGTGAATGCATAAATTGCATTTTACTGTATTGGCACATTCTCAGGGAGCTTTTTAGAAGCGTTCTGATTGTGAGCAGTTAAAAAGTAAGTAAAATAAAATAAGCTTGAGCAGTAACGTGTCTCGCAGAATACACCGATAACTTCTGACTAAACTAGAAATTGCTGAGAACTGGGGGTTGCCTGCCTTATTTTGATTTAGGTTACGCTTTCGTCTACACCGAAAGAAGCGTGTAATTAACTTGAATGTGAGCAGAATGGCACAAAACGTATTTCATTTTTCTATCGTGTGTCTTAGACGGGGAATGGGAAGAGTCTACTACAAGCTTATCATCATTTCCACCTTTTTGCAGCGAATTAAAGCCTGCGTCTTGAGTATTTTAGGAGTGCTTCTAAGTGCGTCGTTCCGTCGTCTGGCGGCTGCCGTCAAAAAATGCAATGCCTACAATTTATTTGCGAGAAATATAAATGCGTTAACCTGCGCACTGAGCCATTGCAACAACAGATCCTAGCTTTCGTCGGACCCAATGTACCTAATACGAAACCAAGTCAATTTAGAGGCTTACGAGGCCAATCAAAAAAAAAAAAACTAGTAGCAAATGCTGAAAGTTAAAATAGTTCGCGATTGAACAGGCAAATATTTTTCGTGCATAAAAATTAATTTAAGGCAATACGTCGTGGGTTTCTTAACATTGAATTAATTCAGTTCGTATTATGTAGCACCAGAAAGTAGCTTGCCTCAAACGTACTAGCCAGGTTGTCGCACAATGTTAGTTGCATGAATGTTAGTCAGATGGCTCGAAGGTTTGAACCAAAGAAGTCACCCTCTTCTAATAAAACTAGCAACATTTTCAACATTCAAGGTACGACAACAAGCTTAGCGAGCAGATAACAACAAAACCATGATACACGCTTACAGATATATACAAATATATATCTGTCGTAAATACGCAAGATTAGTATAGATAACAGTTCCAACGAACAGATCTCGCTGAAGCGGAGGCGCTTTACACGGAGCTCATTCACTGGAAAAGGAGGTCAGTTCAAATTGAATATAGCCGATTGCTTCTGCCAAGTCTTGAAGCAATACAGGGCCATTTTGAAGGAAATTTTCAGAGGAACAAGAGCAGCCTGTTAAATTTTAGTGAGTTCTGCGTACTGTGAACACAGCAAGTGAATTATTACAAAATAACAAAGATCCGCTCAATATAAAATGATAGTTTTATCTAGTTTTAAATTCTAGATTCAAATGATTTGGTAGTTTGAGTGCGGTACGAGTGAGATGCTTCTCAACTTGGTCATAACAAACGTTTTGGTTTCTCTGATTACATCTCTTATTTATGTATAACAGCAATCTCCGACCGCCTGTGCAGTGATCATTAAATCCGTAATCTGACAAAAACGCGTAATCGCTTAATTTACCCACATCGCTGTATGCGTCTTTAAATGCCCAAATAGATTTCGATCGTCCAAAGAAATTGATCTATCAGGCGGCTTTAGAGCAACTAATGCATCCACACTACATCGTCCAGATTCAAGCTTGAACTTATCAAGCTGTCCGCATGATATATTTTTAAATTTAGCCCATCGCATACGGCGAATTTAGGTATTAGCTGGTGAATATTATGGACAGTGGGTGCTTACAAACCCGGTGACTAAATTACTTTAATATAAAATCAGGTGATGGGATGTGTATACGTAAATTCACAAATATTAAAAGCATAATGGCTGTAGAGACCTGTTTCCCAACTCATCAACTTCATAGGGGTAGCTTACCAATACGGGGCTCGTTGTGAGCAAATTAACTAATATATTTCAACAGAGGGATCCTTTCGAATGAAATACTTGTACATAATAATAATAAGCCTATTCAGCTATATTATTTCAGGGTACACACATAAAATCTCTTAACATCTGGTTGTACTAAATTTGCCAGTCACACAGGAGTGTTGAACACGTTGCTCCTTTTTCTCGCGAATCGTAAATCTCTTCTCGCGTTTCGGCAGAATTACATGGGTGGTGTGATACGGAATGTAAATATTTATACTTCTATGAGTATATTTATGCTTACGGACTTTGAATTTTCCACTTTGAAAACTGCAAACTTTGAATTTGAACTGGAATGTTGGGGCCAATCGTACTCCTTTTAGAGATCATTTAATCTTATAAGCGCTGTAATAGCACTGCCTGAAAAAACAATATGCTGTTTTTGGATTTATCTGTGCTCCCACTGCTTACACGCACACATACACGTGTAACTGTTGGTCGTCATAAGCGCCAAAACTAAGCTTTTTTTTGACAGATTATGTATACATGGCTCTTACCTACCCGGTCACGTTATAATAATATGATAATCTCTACAACCCTTGCTATTACTATATTTATTAGGAGAGAAGATAATAAATTTATTAGTAAAGAGAACACATTTTACCAAATCGAGCTACTTTACTTAAAGACGTATACTTATTGTTGGCAACAACCAAATCTAGACAAACTTGAAGAGTATACCGAAACACGTAAGAACTTTCGCATTTCAATAAAATTCAGAGTGGAGCAGACCTTGGCGCTGCGAAAACATTTGTATTTTATTACAAAACTAATTTTTATTTACAGCATTATTCTTATAAACCGTACTAAGGCTTTTACCCATTTTGCTTTTTTGGTGAAAGATATTATGATATTTTGACCACTCTATGCGTTACTAACTTCAGGTATTTGCATAAAATATAAAAAGCGAAAGAAAAAACAGAGCATTGTGGAAGTTCTTTTAAAAAAGTTCTGTGGTACATTACCTTATCCTGTTAATGTTGGTTAAAAAGGTTCGTGGCATTGAACCGAACACTTTTTGTGTTCGAAAGTTTTGACGATGACTAAAATTCAGGAGTGCTGCTATAAATAGTTCTTGACGCGCATGCCCAGCATTATAGCAGTAATTGCAGTAAAGTTCCCAGAGCCAGAACTAAACGTCGGTAGAGTACTTATCATCAAATGATTTATCTTTTCTAACTTTATATTAGACATACACAGCTCATGTTGCAGCGTTGATAGGTTATTAGTTCGTATGTTGCACTCTCTAGTTTATAAGCCCTTTACGATTACTCGGTTTTTTAAATAAATTAACTATTAAGGATATGGTTAAATCTAAACAACAATTGAAATGATAATAACGAATGGACCTACAACAAAAAAAAAACTGTATTTGATTTGATTTGATTTTTATACTAATTTTGAGTTTTGATTTTTGAGTTAACTAGTTTCGAGTTATGAAAAACCTGAAAAATGAAATGAAAGTTGGAAGGTCTGGAGACCAGAAGTGGGGAAGTTGAACGGTGGTAAAACAAGCTTATCCTCAAAATGAACAATACAGAGTCAAGAAAAATTCAAGGAAACTGATTGACTAGAGTTACCTAGAGTACTAGGTTGGTAACCGTTACGATCGGTGAAAAAGCAATGTTCATATGTGAATTATTAAAAAATGGATCTCTTTTGAAGATTTTAGCGATCGACTGTGATCTGACTCCAAACGGTGGGAAAAAGAGTAATGGTATTTTCACGGGAGTTCCGGTGTGTAACGTTTCCTACATTTTTTTTAAATGAAACATTTCAAAAAACTTTTTTGAGCAAAAATCTACTCTTGTTCGACTCTTATATGTATTGAAGAAACAATAAAACAGTTTAGTCAGCGCACGTCAGGAAATTACATATGATTTCTTTATTTGTTTGATAGCTCTTTTTCTATTAACTGTCATGTTGTTGCTATATAAAAAAATATTAATTGGATATAACTTTGTCTGTATCATTTCTCTATTCAACCTATATTTTGAGCTATATGTATACTTAAATAACGTGGGGGTGAGATTAACGTGTATTGCTATTCTCATCGTATTTTCACTCTTCGACGTCTTTTGGGAGACTCGAAAGGAGGAAGATCTGATAGCGTTTCAACATCGCTACGGACTTTTACGTTCTGCAGTTGCATTGTTTATTTCATTCCGTTTACGATTTCAAACACTTCGGGATGGAAATAGATTGAAGAAAGAAATAGGTTCCGACCAGAAAAGCTAGTGTACAATAAAATCGATAGATTGCACAGCTATTGATTCGTGCAGCATAACATTTCTTTAACTGACACACCCCACACTATAGAGATACACACAAATACAATGCACACAACCAACGCACCTCAACTTCATAGAATTGTTTCGTCGAACAACGCTTAAATTCGTGCTATCCCGGTTATCTGGGTGCAATTCCCGTCGGCTGAGCTATTCTAATTGTCCCTCAGACGCCTCGACACCAACTACTGTTTGTTTTTTGTTGACTCCATTTATTATTACGTTAAATTATACCTGATTCACTCGATTGCAACAATACATGCGTAATATGCTAATTCACACCAACTTCTTCATACAATCCCCAAATGAGTGACAGCATTTTTTTTTTCATCTAGCATCCATATATACAAGCAAACTTAATAAAGATTGCAAGTTAAGGACCGGTTTGTTCTGTTTGTTAAGTTTAAATAAAAGACAGTAATTCTGTTGTCCACAAGAGAGAGCAGCAGAATAACAATACAAACAGTAGAGAACCACTATAGAAAAAGTAAGAGTTTTCCAGGAAAGTGTGCGATTTAGCCAGATTAGTATATTAGCTACACGAATGCGAATGTTCAAACATAACGAAATACTACACAAATCTAACATATGTATGCTATAGCAAGCTATATACATGAAAATAAAGATTACTTTGTAATGAGGTGTTTGAGGCTGCTAACAACAAAAGTGAGACCAAGCAATACGTCACAATGTGTTCTTGATTTTTTGTATCTCCCTGTATTTGCCATACTGATGCTTCTTTAACACAGCGTAAACTTCTATTAAGATGTATCGCATTATAAAGTATGGCTTTCAGCACCTGTTAAGGATCGTAAAGGTCATCACTTACAACTTACGTTTTAGCTTTTCTATAAATAGATCCACGATCCACTCGTTTCGTCTCCCATCCCCAATTTATTATCCTTTTCTGCTTTTCTATTTTCTTTGTTTTTCTCTCTGTTATCATCCTACCTCACGCACCTCTATTTGTCTTTAGAGAATGCCTCATCATACCGATTTTTTCCCTTCCACTCATATCATCACGTGAACACCCGCACGTACAGGTCAACCATCAGTCGACTACTATGGCAAAATACACATTCTATTATACAAGCAACAGCATCGCCATCACTTCGTTCATTCTTCGCATTGTCGCACTGTCAAATTGTAAATATAATTTAATTTCATTGTAATAATATAATTACAGTTGTGATACCATTATGACGGTTACACTCTTTTACAACACATTCAGCCACACACATCCGCGGCTTTTAGACTAGATTCTCTTTCCTATTCTCGTCAATAAATTTGTTCCTTTTACCTATAAACATATCTCAGTGCTCGCCTCGTCTTTTGTTTTGAATTGTATACAGAATATATATATATATATATATATCCACTAGATAAGTTACCGGTATCGTCACTTGCCATGGTCAATGTCAATGAAAGGCATACTTTCGACAAATATTCTTGTTCCTATGGATTAGTCGGCCGCATAGTTATTAACACAATGAATTCAACTCGACATATGAAACGCGACAACATACTCGTCTCCAGCATTTCTGTGTTTTGCTTTTTACCTTTTATGACGCCTTATTTTACGTGTGATATTGTTTATTGAACTATAGGATTATTTTAGCCACGAACCCGTGGATGATTGATTGTTTAATTGAGCAGCTTTATTTACACCGCTCCATTGCTGGTACACGCTGATTTGTTGAATTTTGCAGCTCGTGAATTTGAGGTCAGTTTGACGGTAGACAATGCCACGAGCTCACGGCAGCAGACAAGTCAGAGGTATAGTCACCAGGCCATCTTACTACTCCATCCACGTACGCTTCTATATCCATCACATGTTGCTAATACAGCATTGGTCAATCGATAGCCAACAATTTTTAGCCATCGCTTACTCGAACCCTCATCGAACGACTACAATGAATGTGCATAGCCCTTCTACGAGAAACTACATTTAACGCTATAAGGAAGGCGACGTTGAATTACTCGTAGGGGCTTAACTGTGAGGTACTTAGAATTCATGCATATAAGACGACTATCCTGGTAGCGTAGCATCTTGGGCATTATGGCATTTTCCTCAGCACCTGATTCCTTGGTTTCAGGCTCATTTTTTAAAATCTAAGTTTGGCGATTGGGTTTCATAGCGTTTGTACCTGCTTCATTAGTACCACGATTCCTCTGCTTGGTTGCTTCAGTAACTAAAGGAAATGCTCAAGTATCAACTATCAAGTCTTCTGCATAGGGCCTTCAATAGCAATACTTCTCTCGCTGTTATGTGGTGCTCTTGGCATGAGAATATAAAAAAACGTTATTTTAAGAGATTAGGGGTGGATCTCTCATCATTTTTAAATGAGTAGTAAGAAGAAATGTATATTTCATAAGGGAACGATTTAGAGGGAATTTGAATTGTCTAATGGATTTACGACTGATTCATCACTGAGCTAAGTGTAAAAGGAGATCGTTTTGGAATCTACTGCTTGGTGCCTTGTTACTAATTATTAAAAAAATAAAAAAATAAAAACTAAATTACGATACCAGAGTTCTCGTTATGAAGCTAGACTCCATCAGATTTTGATGTCATTAGCCGCGATCCGATCACATGTACCATTGAGACCCTGAGCATAGATCCTGAGTGCCCAATTTTCTATCGAACCTGCGAATTTATCGATCGGTTAGCTCAATCGGGCCCAGTTACAAGCTCGACCTCTTCACCGCCAGGCTCGTGACCGGTCGGAGGAGAATTATCATCAGTCGTAGCGCCACCTGTGGCTTGCATGACCTGCATACCACTATGATGGTACATTGACACCGGTATGGCCACCATACTGCCGACCGGGAACGAAGCTGACCCGTCCTCGCCCGTCAGAATGATCTGACCGCCCTGGCTAAGCGCGTTTTCCAGGGTGGCCACAGCGTCCGAGCCGGCCATCTCAACCGTTGTGGTAGTTCCGCCTACCGCTTCAACGGTAGCACCGCCTACCACTGTGCCTACAGTACCAGCCTCCTCAACTTGGAGAACTTGACCACCCTCGACCGCGACCGCACTCACACCTGCCGCAGTCTGCGGCAATGCTGACATCGTCCTCAGTTGTGCCTGTGTTCCATCTGCCAAAGTGACCACTGTTGTTGCAGGATCCACCTGAATTATGGATACACTGCCGTCAGGATTGTTGATTGCTTGCACCATTGTTGTGCCATAGATGCTGCCGTTACTCGAATAGATCGTCTGCGCCGCATTCGCTAGTGATTCTGCGCTTAACTGTATGAGGGTTTGTCCACCTTGGGTAGCTACAATCTGAGCTGTTGCCGCTCCAGGTGGGGGAGCACTTGTCTGATTTGCCTGCGCAACCACACATCCGGTCCTGTTAACTGCTGCCGTCGCGCCAGCGGCCGTCTGAATTGCTCGAATAACAGTTTCCTTATTGTCATCGTCGACTTCGGCCGCCGAGTGGACCACCGTAGGCTGCTGCGTGGGTGTTGCTTCGCCAAAAGCTGGCAAGAGATCTTCGCGCCCATGGTATCTGAAGGCAAAAACGAAACCGATTAAAAATCATTTGGTTAAAGTTATAGTTCATTAGAAGTTTCAGTATGTTCTGCAATGCATTCTAGACGAAAAATTTTAACTGAGCATATTATTGGTAAAAAAACAAACACAATGAATGGGCAAACTGATCAGAACGACTCATTTATATAGATATAAAATATAATCAAGTAGTCCCACCTACCGATAGCAATTAATGACAATTTGTCTAAGAGCGTGCGTCCAAGAAACGCGTTGTTTGTCTTCGTCAGATCGTACATCACTGCGGACATTTGCCCAAGGCAAGTCTTGGGGCCACCAGGGCGGCCGGGTACTTTCGCGACCCCAACCCGGTTTGCCACGCCCCGTTGAATATTTTAGCATCAAGGGAATAAAACATCGAAGCTGGGCCTGCGTCATCTTTTCGACCGGTGTCGGAATGCCTATCAGCAGCATGAAACATAGAAAACCAAGAGTGTGTAGAATGTATACATAATATAATAATAATAATAATATTATTATTATTATTATTATTAAAGTCTGTTAAATGTGCGCAGTTCTAAATTGTATTCACCTCCTGGATCCGAGTGAAGACAAAATTGCTAATGTTAAGCTTAGCCCAAAAGACTGACGGAGGCGTGTTTTGAAAGCCATTCCAAGTTGGCACTAATACAAGCTGATCTGAAAGCTTTATCCAGGGCTGTAGTAAGAGGAAGATGCGTCTAAATTGACGGAATAGGCATGTTTAAAAGACGATTGACATCGATTGTGAGGCGTCGGCACCCCAAAAGTCGTAGGGGAAGGAAATGTGCTTGGCACCTACTGTCTCTTATATATATATATATATATATATATATATATATATATATATATATATATATATATATATATATATATATGTCGAATAAGTGGCCTTAAATCTGCGCGTATCGCGAGCACACTAAACTATATATATATATATACAGATCTGAACCTTAGACTGACGGTATAATTCCTGACGAATTTACTAGCAACAAAGAGAATTTCGAATGCTGTCGCCGGATTGTCAGAGCGGCTGGTGACAGCGGTAAGCACGAGAGACATCTCCGACGGACTATTTCCTGATACATTAAAAGCAAACAGGGCGCGATACATGCTGTACATTTTTATCGATAGAAAGCAGTCTGTTCAAAATGAAGAGATGATCTTCAGCTAATCTGTGTATTCTACCAGGCATTACCCTCAGAGCATCACTACTAAAAAAATATGAGCTTGCGAAATACCCTTAAGCTACCTCCCTATACGGAAAGAACATATCACAACATTAGGCAGAAGCAACGCCTTTCTATTAGTAAGAAAAGAAAGGTCTCTACTGCCCAATAATAACACGGTGTTTAGATGCCTCATATATCATGTAAGCCTGCCATTTCACCGTTGCTTGAACATGTATCTTTGAGCTATTAATAGAAGATGAGAAAAACTAGCATTTTCAACATGTTTGTCAAATCTATTAACCACTAGCTTTTCAAAAATCCTGGATAAGTAGTCCTTTAGGGATACTAAGTTAGCAGCCCGGGTACGGGCTTTTTCTTTATTTTAATAGAGGGACAATTCTCGCGCCTTCACTCTTGTAGGAAAACATCCTGCGCCAATAAATGGTTCACTATACCTTCTAGAACGCGCATTCATCAATAGCTCATTCAGGACACTAACAGCTCTACATTTCCACCTAGCTTTCGTACTTTTTAGAGCCATCTGAACCCCAAGCGCACTGGTATAATTTAGCCTAAACGATGCTCCATTCGTCTGCTGAATCTATGTCATTTCTGCCCGAACGTCAGCATGTATGTCAAATACAGTAACAGTAGTCGGGTTGGAGCTTGCAAAGTGTCTGTTCAAGTCATTGACATTGGAATTGATATCCAAGGTCAAGATCCAACATAGATGGTAAATCCGTTGTGGATTTCTTTCTGCCACAGAATTCTGCAATAAATTTTCGTAGTGTGGAATAATTGGCTCTTAGCATCGTAAATCGGCCCTTGTGGAACGTGTCCTCGCAAACTGTAGAGCCGTTCTATATGTTCCAAAAGCATTGTATTAATATATCAGTTTTCACGCCATTTGTACAACTTACTGAAATTGTGCTTAGAACGTCATAGCCCTGGTGCGAATTCGAACTGGCGGGCGAATGCTCCCCAAACAATCTCTGTCTGTCTCTATCTATTATCTCTAATAGGTAGCTACTCACGGAAGTAAGCACAAGTCGTGCCCATAATTAACACCTCTTCATCGTGACATAAGCATGGGAAAAATGCTAATTAGAATAACTTGGCCAAAGACACGCTTCCAACTTGTTAGTTTTAGTTATCTGTACCAAATCAATAGAATCTTGTATTAACGTAATTAATAACCTTTTTAATAATACTCACTCTAAAATATGAGAGTAGGCCTATATGGTAGATTAAAAGATTCAGCTAGTACTTAAGTCACCCACCGTAAATTAGGTATTGGACAAACGGCTCATAATGCCTATTGTAAAAAAGACGTGTTCATTGTGTAATTATTTAGACGAGATGAAGTATAAGAAAATAAACAGAAGTTACCGTCAATGACGAGAGGTGGTAGGTCGTGCAAGCCTTCGGTATTCCCGTTGGCTGCAACTGTTCCGGTGCCCAGTTGTCCTGGTGTCCCATTAAGGCCCGTTACGGGTGGGGCATGAGCCGCTAGTGCATTCTCAAGCTCTGTGATGACAGCTGTCTTGAGTAAATCGCGCATTACATTTTCCAGGGGCTGAGCGCCAAAAACCTTGAAATTATCAGTCGGCTTACCGGGCGTAGCGATCATCACCACGGCTTGCTGGCCGATGCGTGTGGTGTATTCATCTATGGTAGCTTTCAGTTCTCGTAATAGCCGCGTCTGCTGTCTTCGCCGGATAGACGGATCCGTTTCGAATGAATGGGGACGTTTACGTTTTTTGCCTTAATGAATTAAATATGCTTATCCTTTGAATTAATTGTTTGGAGCTTTTCATCTTGAATATGGTTGTACCTACATTCGTTTAGCTGTGCTTTCATTTTCTTTGCTAGGATAAGTTCTAAATCTTCATATAATTCCCCAAATCAGATAAAGAGTGCGCTAGAGCAGGCTAAATATATTCGGGCTAAAATATTGTACTAAATGTTGCTACGAAGACTAAGAAGTCGCCTTAGAAAGCATCTAAACCAAAGAAAAGCGCAGAAAAAACAACGATTGTCTGTATCCCACATACCTGTTGCAATGGCGGCGGCTGCTGCAAGACCGACTGTACCGGCGGCCATGAGCCTTTGCGTGACTTCATCGTTGGCCACTGCAGCATTCGTGAGTAGATCGGAATCGTCGAACTGCTCACTTTCTGGAGTTGACGGTGGAGAGCGGATGACATCATCATGCAATCCGAGACTTGTCGTCGTAATAACCGTGGTTGGTCCTCCGGTAACGAGGCCTCCCCCGCCAGCCGGTGCTCCCACTGGGGTTCCGCTACCGCCAACAGTCTGAACGATTGTTGGAACGCCCGTGGGTACGACAACATGTTGTTGGGGTGTCTGCTGTTGTGGTACTAACGATGCGTTTACGACGGTGGACGCAAGCAAAGCCTGCGTGGGCGATGTAGACGACGATGCAGTCGAGACAACGGCATTCATTGTTGCCAGAGCCCGTTGGTATTTGTGGAACAGCCACGGAAACGGCCCCTTCCACTCCCGTGGAGTTGGCGGGCCGCTATCCGTGGCCTCTCCTGGTCACCCGTCAGTCAGCACAACCTCTGCACTTTTCTGGAGAAATCGTCGAACTCGCCCCTGCTGTCGTTCTTGAGGTGGTCCCTCATATAGAGAGTACTGGCGGGTTCACATCACCAACTTCAACGTTAACACACCCAGCCTACCTGGAAACAATAGGTAGCTTCAATAAATTCAATAGTAAATAAGTCGATGAAAAACGCTATTAGATACACGTTTTGCATGGAAATGGCACTCTTTAATTTGCTCATTTGTTACGTTCCACTAAAAAAACAACCGCTGTGATATAAAACGCGACCCTGCAAAGGTATACCGCACCAAATACTTATTTCATAACAACTGTGCATGAACTTAACCAAAACAAAAAAAAATTATTCGTGAACTTTAGTTGACTCAAAAGGCATGAAGAGGTTCACATGGCAACAATTTCCCTAGATGAGAAAAATAAAAATATGTTGAACTACAAGCATTTCCAATGCCTTCTATTTTAGCAACATTATTTCTATGTGCATATTTCTATAAAAGCCCCTGATAGTAGCGTCTTTCATCATGCAAAGCTTTCATCTTTAGAGAGTTTTCGTTGGATTAATTGTCAGTAGGCTAACGAAAATACGCCCATTTTGGGTAACTCAAGTAATAATAAGTAACTAACGATATATTCGATCATTGCAATTAAGCGTATATCTTAATTGCTGACTGAAAGGACATCGTTGCTAGGAACATTGTTGACTTGTTTGTCTCGCAGAGTTAACTAATCATGTGAATTCAACAAGAATCGTTTGCGTCTATGTTAGATGTCTGAGGTCAGCTGTTAAGCAGCATCCTGCCTTTCCGTACGTTACAAAAGATTTGGCATATATGTACATGAAGAGAATACAAGGAAAACTAATTAGTTGTTATGCTATGCAGTTCATATCTATGTTTGCCGTTTTATTTCCAGTATCGCCATTAGGCACTCCATCGGACGGGTGGCTCCCAGCATGAAACGAAGTCTGCCTATGCCCGGGTTCGAACCTAGACCACAACGTGTCTCTAAGATGCGCAGGCAAATATGTTAACCACTGGGCTATTACGGGGGTCTACTTAAATAACAAGATACAGTAGTCTTTAATTGATAAAAACACGAAAGCCACATTGGCCAAAGATGCGTGCATTCGCTACTGTTGAAAGAAAAATTATTAATACGACCATTGGGACGTTGAAGGGGAAATCAATATATGGAGACGAATAAAAAATAAACATACTTTGATTTAAATTGAGCATTTATTCGCGTCCGCTATGCGTGCCTGCTTAGCGTCCGCTTCACTTCCCATCCCATCCTTTTGTTCTGTACATTTTAATTGTGTAAGTTGTACGAAATTTTTTGAAGCTAACTACCTTCACTGAAAATGGACGGGTAGAGATTTGTCTCCGAAGTGCATGAAATAGTCAACAAAATACAGTCAAGATAGTCCCCCTTTCTAGGTAAATAATGTGCAAAGGCTGGATTTAGGGAGTCAATTGGCTACAATCGTTTCTTCCTCCATTTGGTTAGGTTATTGTCACTTATATATATGGGTCACGCTGCTGGGTTACGAAGTATTTATACTGTGTATAGAACAGTGTCAGCAAGGAGCCCTAATACTGTGCGCTTGCCCGAAATAGAAAGAAGCATGGCTGACGACTGGTCCCATGGAGCTCACATAGAGTGGCGCGGTGCGCTGTTTTAACCGTCGCCGCGCGTCTATTGCGGCGAGCATGAGCCACGGTATTCATTGGCTAGTACGGGCGTTTGGCCGCGCCTGTGCGATGTAAGCAAGCAATCACCCTCGGCCCGTTGGTCCTCTCTGCGCCGCCGGTAGCTTCTGCGATTGCGCTGCGCGTCAGGGACTGGTCTGCATGCGCCAAAAGGGGCCATAGGACAGGACAACAATCAAAACGCGCAGCTCGTATCGAGACAGCAAAGGGACTGTCAGTTAGAAACGACAGTCGTGCCAAACAAACACAGTTCGATCCTACAGCACCAGCATCACAAGGAAACATAAAAAAACTCGAGGCATTTTAAACACGTTGGATACACATTCTGCACATTATCATCGAGGTCACTTACCGTGAGCGTCGTATCGTGTCCGGTCCCAACGAGCACTATAGACACCCCGCTATCGTTGTCGCTGCGCTCTTCGTTAACTCCAACAGCCATACCTAAGCCTAACCGAACGGCGACTATCAGTAGTGCTCACTGAACCGATCTACACGCACAAAGATCACGCATCTAGTCACTCGCATCAGTGTAAGGCTGCTCATGCTCACCACGTAATGTTTTGTGTCGAGTGGATGTGCTTACGTGAAGTTATAGTTGCAAATCTCACGATAGAATGCTAATAATAAGCAAACAGATGTTTTGTTTCGAGCGGTAGTAGGGGATCTCTAGTGCGCAAGCGCAGACCGCTATAACGCTAGCCACATCTGGACGTTCGAACCGAACGGGGTATCGCTCGAATCGCTACGGGGTTTCCTCGCAAGTTCACCCACCTTGTTGACTCGTTGAAGTGATGCAAAGTGGACAATAAATATTTGATTTATCAAATTCTACTCGGCATGAGCATAAGAATGCAGCTGATGGGTGACGTCAACTATGAATGCAAGGATATGACACAAGATACGCACAAACACAGCTACACACCCATAGAGACACACATATGCTTATTCGAAACTTGGAAAACCTGTAATAAAATAGCTCAATTAATATGATATCATTCAAATCTCATTTGAATAAATGAATGACAAAATTCACAACTTTTTGTTTAAAAGTTACTATTCTATTTATTGAAAAATATAGAATTCGTGGAGCTATTCAAAAGTCTATAGTAATTTCGCGATTTGAAGAATCTTTTCGAAATTCTGCCACGTCTTCGCTTTGTGATATTTTGTCAATAAAACTAGCTGCAGAGTGCATTTGTTGCGCGACCCGTCGTATCTGTACAATAATAGTTTCAGTAAAGGGAACTCGAATATTTTGCAAATGTAAGTATCTGTGTCCATTTTGTCAACAACCTTCATTTAATAGCCGCTACCTATTGTGACGCTCAAGCTCCTGTTTTGATATGGCAGGTCAACTCGAATGGCGGTGAGTCATGCTGCGCGCAGGAATGGAATCTGATATGGATTATTAGAATAAATCAATCTTTCAGGCGGTACGGAGTTCATCCTGGTTTTTGTAACAGAGGTTATATTAGGCCACAATGAGATATCACAGTAAATCGAACTACCTCTCTCTTTTTTCTTTTCTTAATGTAGATTCTGTGTTCAATCTAGAATTTTTATATTTGTTGCCTTTTTCTTGTGCTAAGCTTATTTTCTACCCGTTGGTTACAAACGTGAAAAGCGCTATTCGATATAGCACATGCCTGTGCTAAACTCGGTATGACAGGCAGAGATACTAGATTTTTCTTGCACAAATCTTGTACAAATAAAAAAAAAAAAAAAAAAATATATATATATATAGTAATTATTAATCTTATTAAGTGTCGAGTCCAAGCGGCTCTTGCTAATTTTGCTGCAGCACTTCGCCTTTGCTGTTGGCAAGTGCAATGCGACATTTATTCCTGTTGTTGCTATTTACTGCAATTTTCTTGTGGCTTTTTTCCATGATTACTACTTCAATCAGCGAAATAGGCGGGTTGGGTTACTCCGTTGCTTTGCTACATCATTCTACTATCTTGTTTTATAAAGTTAATTAAATTGCCTCAGTGGTTCCATTAGCTTGCTTTGATTGCTCAGTTACCGTGACTTACATATTTCACAATCAGACTTAGACGAATTGCTTAACAGTCTAGTCTGCATACTGCGTTGGGCCTTCTTCTTGTGAAAAAAAAATCATTATTGTATTTTAATTGTCGTTTCGATTTAAAAGGAATATTTTATTCCTTGGACACAATTACAATCCTTTGCTCCAATTGGCTAGTAAATTAAGCTTTGTGCTACCGGATTTACTTTTTCTTACTGTAATTCTGCCATCTCAAAGTGACACATTATAGAGATTCCACTTTGTATTGAGAACTAGAATTATCACTTGAGAAGCAAGTCAAGAAAATAATGCTAATACACTCAGTTTTTAGAAATAATTAATCTTTATCAGGATCTAACCGCACAGAACATCATATTTGATTCCACGGCAAAAATTTAAGGTTATAGGTTTATCAGGAAATCTAATTACACTGACTATGTAAAACCCAGAAAACTAAACGACTTATTGATGCGGCAAAGTCTCAATACTTAAGCTATTCAACTAAGTAACCTTTCACTAACTAAGTAAGAGTTTACGAAGCAGTATTTAATTTTTTCAGCAAAAATGATTTTTTTATCCGTGTCTTCTCTATTATATATATACATATAAAAATTGTGCTGTTTGTGGCCAATATGCATTAATGAAAAAACGGCTTAAAGGCATTTCTGTTGTTTTCGTTCAGGAAATATGAAAGATTCTGCTTGTAATAGCTGATCAGTTACGAAGAAAGTTAATGAAATTATCGCAAATATCGCAAAAGGACATATCCATCTAGCATCACACAGATCTAAACTATTAGAAGAAAGCTAGCTACAAAAGGAAGCACGATGTTTGGGTGGTATATGAACTGATGCAAAAAAATTTGCTTGATAGTATATCCACTTGAGAGATTTTACAAAAACACAACGAAATAGAGCAATTTCTATACGATCACGATTTATAAAAACTGAATTATATAAGGCAACATAGTGCGAAAAAAATAATCCGTGGCAGTGCCTAGAGTAATGCTAAAAAAATGATATTGTGTTTTTGGTGGAATTGAACCGAAATTGTGCATCATGAGCTGCTGTCACCTGGCAAAACGACTAACATGGGCCTTTATTGTAAGCAACTAACAAGATTGCAATAAGCGATTGAAAAAAATCGACCGAAACTAGAAAATAGTGGATCGCATACATTTTAACTACCGATAAAAATGAGAAGATCAAAAATTTTCATGGAGGGGAATCCGCTGTGTAGCCCGAATCTTGCATCATTAGACAATCATTTGCTCTGTGGAGCTTTTTTAATGGTGTTAATTTAGTTTACGACCCTTTACAATTTTCGCTCAGAAGCCACAAAAGTTCTACCGTGATAGGATTATAGTGCTACCAGAAAATGACGAGAAGCCATCCGTACAAGTGGTGCATATTATACTTTAGTACTATTGTTTTAAAATCTAGAAAATGTTTGCTCCTCTTTGGTTTAAAACCCTTTCCGGCCATCTAATATATATCGCAATGATCTTTAATTGATCCCAAGCTTATCTGTTGTAAAGGCGATTCAAGTATAAAGAATTTTAGGCTTCATAAGCGTAAAAATTCAGTTGCACCACTTTCACGAATTTCCTGCATACAGCACTTGAAAATATATTAAAGAAAGTGAGTGCCAGATGCAATGGGGAGTGAAATGCTATTGTCAACTGCTTCGCTATATACGTATTGCCGTTCAAATTTCTGCTAAAACTAACTAATTTATATTAGTTTCTCAAGAAGTAAATACGATCTTAAGTTAGCCGAATAACATATTTGATGTACGTTTTGACTAACATAACTAATTCACCATGTATTTTATATGTCAAATTAGTGTCATCAAAAAAGAGAGCCATTTTCACTACGTGGTAGCGTAATGGGAAGCCTGGCTAAGGTGACCATGGCTGATTGATCCAGAGGCACCTGCCACCCTTTCTCATTAACTCATAATTCTATTTGACGAAAAACCCAGGTTGGTTCGAACTTCAAGTGTAAAAGAGAAATTGAAAGTTAGTATTGAGTGGTAGTTTCCGCAAAACTAAGCTAAGCCGTCGGGCCTGAGCTCCACATCGGCGGCCTTACTTTGCCTTTCTAGTGTCCGATGCTACGTAAAGGAAGTAACACTCAAACTCTTTTGAAGACTGTGTCGTAGTCGAACGTATTCATCTTCAGTTAAAATACATATCGTCAGTCATCTCGAAATTTGGGGCCTGGGAGAAGCAAAACAAAATTTTAAAAACGTCTTCGATAATCGCCTGTGATGTAAGGTATTCTCATACCTATTCCAAAGTGTCTTTAATAAATTACATTTAAGCAGAGGTAGCCCTTTAGTAAACGCCTAAGTTGGACAGTTACTTGTCATTTAGGTAAAACAAGCTTTATATTCTTTGATCAACTGCGATAATCAACAACTTAGGTGGAAGCCTCGAATTAACAACATCTTCGAAAAGCTAACAACGAAATAATGTCTCTTTAAGTATTAGTCAAATATATGAATGTTTGTTCTTTTTTTTGGAAGTGCTTGTTTGCAGTACTTTATGTAATGATGTTTATAAAATCACTGCAGTTCGTATAGTTAAGAACAAGCATAATGTTAATACATGATGGAAGATAATAATGTCACAATGCCTTTAGATAATGCGTTTAAGGGATCATAAATTTTGTATTTTACTTATGAGCTTTTTGGTATTCTGACCTTACCAACATTGTAATTACCAACATTTTCTCGAATCATAAATTGACCGAACGGATGTATCTGATGCCTAAGTTAATTCGAAAATATCTATTATGACTCAAAACTTAGACGCTGAAGCGTTCTTATAAAACTGACAATCCTAATCGTAAGCAGAAGGAAGTTATCGGGACTATTGCGACATCAAAATACCAACGAAGCCTGTCTTTAAGCGAGCACCAAGCGATGATCGATAGTGCAACGGAAATTGTTATCACTGTGTTTAATCATAATTTATGCCACCTTCCCAGCATTTTTAATAAAAACATTCGGTCTAACTCTTAGCAATATGTAAGATCTCATTTCGCAGTCAATTTACTATCATTTACTTTTTTGTTTAAGTATAGTAGACTAGATTCACTCTGATATATATATATATATATATATATATATATATATATATATATATATATATATATATATATATTTGTATCATTATTAAGCGAAATTTTTATTTACGACAGTAAAACATAGACCGTCCGGATTGACTTCTATATATAAAATTCTCACATTTTAATAAGAATGCGCTTAGTAGCAAGAAGAGGATATATTCTTCTGATATGGCGTCTGCGTTTTCTCTCCTAAACCCGTGTATGTGTTTCGTATCAGAACCATTCTGAGCTATGGTGGTGTTGTCGTTCACAGGAAGAACTACCGGACGAGCTTCCGCTGATCGATACTTCGAGTGTCTATCCGTCGACACATCGACCTATGGCGCTATCTCATCTCACGCAAACGCAAACGCAAACACCCTAGTTTATTCTAAATCATGTGGGCGGCTAAAAAATCTGTTCGGTTATTGCGTCATACAATGTACTTTACGAAGCCTTTTGATAGAGTCGCCATAACGGTGGCAGGTATGTCACCGCGGCGAAACTGTGTCTTTAACGTTAAACGTGCACGTTACAAGCCCGATGATCGACCTCTATATGAACAAGTCATTAGTGGATTCAAGTTATTTAGGGGTGAATGCGTCCGCTTCATTCAGGAATGGAAAGAGAGATTCACATATGATATGCCACAATGGTATCTAAACCAGATTGTGCCACAATATAGATTTAACAAAAAGCAAGATATAGATTTCTTTGAAGTAGTAACCGACAGTGATCATAATCTAGGCTTTTCTAAAGCCGAATTTACACCTACGCGAAATGGAACGGCGGTATTTAAAGGCGTACTAGATACGCGAGTACCAAAAGATGGTCGCACAAAATACGCTGGCATGGCGGCAATTATAACGTATCCTAAAACGAAAAGTTTTCAACGAGAAGTGTACTATGATTGGGGTCACTGGACACATCTTGTTATCCGTTGTCGCGGCGATGGCCGTTCTTACATGATTAACCTAACTGTCTTCGGGGATTTTGATGTTCACTGGTATGTGGTATATAGCTATCCGCTGTATACGCGAGGCGGTCCGTACTGGCAGCTCACGTACATACCCTTTTCAAAGTTCTATCTCGTAAACAAGGGCCGTATACAGGATAAGCAGAATCGAGTTCCCCTGACGCATGTCAGAAAAATTGGCGTCACTCTTGGAGACGGCAACGCTGGCCCGTTCGAGCTGGAGATAGATTTCATAGGTTGTACAATAGGCGAACTCACACCTGAGGAGTTTGCTTACGAAAAGTACGAAGCACCCAAAGACTATTCAGTTGGCTTCTAGTGTATACGTACAGCTGTTCTATCAGAAATAGTTTCCTTCAAAAAAACAAGTAGAATTCGCTTTCTAGGATAAGTTAGAAATTGAGAATTGTCTATCGCTCTTAGTGAATAAAGATGTATTGAAATATTTATTGTTGTAAATAAATATTCTTGGTGGTACTGATTTGCTAATGCTTGTATTTATTGATTTATTTGTATTGATTTTCGTATCCTCTGTTCTGCACAGCTATCAACAATAAATAAGATTTGTTTTTCTAGCATATATTTTCAGTAATTCTATTATTTACATAAATACGCTGGTTGCACCACTTTGCCTTATCTTTATTCATGTAGCATTTAACCGACTATACATACACTTCCGGTTTCCTTTTTCGTTTGTTATCTGAAATATACAACAAACGCTGCAATTATTTTCGGACAATTAATTACTCACAATATTTACATTCGTACTTACAACTCTTCTTGATCGTGTTTTATGGGTGTTACTGCTTTAGCTTTCAAGTGTGCGTACCACTTCCGATCTTAAGCCATTTTAGTATGTCTGTCGTATATTTGATTGTACTCTAATACTGATTTTGCGTGTAGCCTGCAAGTTGCCCTTGAAGTACTACCCGTAATATATACAGAAGTTTTCAATTTTAAATCATTTTGACTTATTAACATCAAGTTTACGGACGACTATAATGGGGTTGAATCAATTCGGGCCGTAATCTTTATGATAAGACTTTTATTTAGATATGATAAGACTTTATGATAAGAATTATTTAGGGGCTGTATCTGGACGTTCTCTTTCGTAAATATAATCAGCATTGTTTGAATAGAGTATGAGTAGAATATGTAGCTTCAAACGTCAATATTACAAACTCTTACCATATATTGTTGGAGAAGTAGTTTACATACTATTTCGACACACCAAATATAACCATGAGCAGATAGATTTTTTCGTGGATTTACTTATTTGTCGTTGTTTGTATTCCGTATAAATCTTACTATCGCGAATATTGGGGGATCGATATAATTACAACGTTCCCATTGATTTCTACGATATAGAAAATCCTTGCTTTGCGAGCTTAGACACGGTTTTCACTTAATCGACCCCAGAGCCAAAAGGGGTTGCGACCTTGAGTTTTGAAACCCTTATGACATTGCGATGAGAACCATGAGGCGTATCTCTCTAACATAATTGGCATAGTGATAATATTTTTCCTCCTGTAGAAGACTCTTTTCTTGTGCCCGTCAGAACTTTAATGCCCTAGTACTTCAAGTTATATCTGTTATTTTACGTGCACAAGTCCATATTATTTGTATCATCGTTTCACCTTTAATGGGCTTTAGGTTTCTATTTCATTTTCGTATCTTTTGACGTTGCGTTGGTAGTAGTTGAAGTAGTCAAATTTGTGGATAGCATTACAGGTAGTCGTAGATAACGTGCAACTCTGAGAGGAAAGTGAATTGGTTATAAAATGTAATATAATATAAACAATTATCGGAACAATAATATAATACGAGCGAAATACCAATCATTCCCATTTTATTCCCATTTATTAACGTGCAAAGTGAAAAGTCAACTTTAAATAATAAATAATTTTAATATACATCCTTGTTTAGTGATATCAATTAGAGTTTTAATTTGTAACAGTGATAACTTCTGCACTTCAACTAAGTTCTTTTTGTTGTGTCTTTGTTGTTTTTATTTACACTAACTTACTAAGGCATTATTCAATTGCTAAATTACCATAGTTATGATAATAATGATAAAAATCGCTCAAAACAAATCGATATATGAAACAGGCGTCATCTTAATGTTTAATGAATAACTACTATTATTTGGCTATGCGAATTTTCAAGGCGAGAGCGTTGAAAACAGTAAATCATTTCAATTATCGTCCTATCGAATCTTAGTAAAAAAAAAAGGTAAGCGTACAGCATTTGATCACTTACTCCGCTTCCGCAGTCCGGGGATTTCGATTTCGCACTGTTTACCTCGAAAGTGCTTCCTGCAAGTACAACTGTTCACTCCATCACAACGGCCGCCGTTAAGGCACGGAATCGAACATTTGCTGAACTGGCACCGCGGACCGTAATATCCCCGACCGCATTGACACACGTCCTTTTGTATACATTTACCGCCGTTGAGACAACGGTCCGCACAGATCCCTGACATATTGTTTAGATAAAATTCGATTTTTTGATTTAGTATTTTGTAATCCACACCAATTATGTTAATACATATGATTATCGCATTTGCTAAAGATGTTCTGTTGTGACTTCTTCTTCATGCTGGAATAGTCTTCTAATTAGATTCTGAGTGATCTATAGTGAGTCTAGGCGAGATATTGTAGCCTACAGCTCTGTAAGTACGCGCATCTAATATCATTTAAAAACAAATGGTGATTTCGCAGATACAAGTGTTCTTATGAACAGATAAGACATGTTTAAATGTTTATCACTGTTACAGAAGCAACGTAATGAAATCGTTGGTTCGACTCCGGCCTGCTGTTCTCAGTGTAAAATCTCTGTCAATAAATGCCCAAGGCTACGTGTCAACTTGGTCACGCCGACGCGGAATGTATGATCGTATTATTCGCGTCGACCACGCTGGAGAGTTCGGGGCGGATCGCATCTACGCGGGGCAGATGGCCGTACTTGGGAATACCGATGCAGGTCGAGTGGTGCGTGACATGTGGGAGCAGGAAAAAGAACATCTTCGTATGTTCAATGAGCTTGTTGAAAAGCATGGAGTACGCCGAACTGTCCTTATGCCGTTCTGGGACATTGCCGGTGTGTGCTAATAGCATGTCATTTATCGTCGACCTTTCCCGCTATCTATGTACGGCGTGAATCGTCAAAGATCTAAAAGTTTTGGACCGTCGAAATGTAACTAATTGAAGAGAAAACTCGTACACGCTATTTATTTTATTTTTGGCGTTGACTAGGATGTATAAGCACCTAGTTCTAAGAGACGGTCTTATGTGTCTGATGCAAATTAAGGAGACTTTTTGTGGCGATCACTGTTAATCTGTTAAGCATTTTTATCCTTTGATGGTTTGGCTTCAGGCTATGCTCTAGGTGCTGGATCTGCTTTGCTGGGTAAAGAAATGGCTATGACATGCACAATTGCTGTCGAGAGTGTCATTACTAAACATTACAATGATCAGATAAAAGAACTGACGGATGATGATCCCGTGCAAAACAAAGAACTACTTGACGTAAGTATTGCTTCGTCCACTTTACACTCTGGTTGGCAATGTTTAAAATTGGAATTATTTTCTGGGCAGTTGAGAACTTAGTTAATGGGTATACAGGATATCAATGAAACCCATTATTTCAGGTGTTGACTAAATGCAGAGACGATGAAGAACATCATCACGATTTGGGAATTTTACATCAGGGCATGGAGTCACCCTTTTACAATATTGCATCTTGCTTAATTAAAACGGGTTGTAGGATTGCCATAGCAATTGCAGAAAGAATATAGGTTGTAGAAATGCTATAAATAATACAAGAGAATTCGCTAGAAAAGAACAGCTGCTGGCTCTGTATTGTCTATGCTTATTAAAAAAACAACACAGTATTCGTTCGTTATGCCTATATTAGCGATCATATGAACGCTAATCCACATATATATAAATTTCATTAAAATACAAATTGGTGTTTTCTCCTCAACTGCTGACTACAGAGCAAAGTTCGTCCAAACCTTACAACAAGAAAAAAATTTGTTTTGTACAATGGATTTCCGACAGGAATCTAAAGCAATATTAGTAGTTCAATCAACCGTGAATCGTTGGAATAAAGCTGATACAAGCTCAGATAGTATACTCACCTCCTTCGCATTGTGGACCCTGGTAACCGATAGGGCAGTCGCATTCACCGGGCGCGACACAAGTTCCACCGTGTTGGCAGGGTGGATGACAAAAGGGTATTTCACAAAATCGACCCATATAGTCCACTGGACAGTGACACACTTGCCGTGAATCACATCGTCCATTTTTGCACTTTTCTTCACACTCAGGTTCCGGAACTGAAATTTATATTTAGCATCAGCTCGCTTCGTAGACAAACAGACATCGAGCTAGTGAACGACAGTGCTACAGTCTGTTTCGGAAGTACAAATGCTGATAAGTTGCAACTTTAATAAAAAAGTAAACTGAACATTTTGACTCTACAAAGAAGTGTCCTTTTTTCATCTCTGGAGCGTCTTTCATTTCTTTGTTAGTCAGAGTATGCACACATTTAGTTATTAGCGTCAAAGCCCACGTAATAACTGTATAGGGCTTAGCATGGTTGTTTGTGTCTTTTTTCTTTTGAAAATGGAACATGTTGTACAAAGAGAAACAGTACGTGTGTTTTGGTTCGTAGTTACCGAATTTATTCACCTGTTCCAATAAGCGCAGAACACAAAAAGGACAGAGTGTGAATTGCAGAATATTACTCGAGTGCAGTGTATAATAGTTGGGGCCGATCAATTCAGCCAATACTGTAGCTTAAACGGGATCGCAATACTAATTCCCTTTATTGCATTACCGATAATGTCAAGCAGCGGTGTAACTCTAAACAACGCAAACAAATACTCGTGGCACACCGATGATATCCTCGACATTTTTTGTGTGTTTAGGATCCAACCTGTAACATTTACTTTAGCTGCAAGTGTTGTCATTATTTACAATTTTGGGGAAATCGTATGCTGTCTTTGCGAATTTAGGGACAAAAAGTACAAAGAGATGTAAGACAATTTCTCGATTTACCGTTGCTGACGCATTGCTTTCGCAAACGGAACCTGATAGGCATTCCCTGAATCGGGCCGTTTCCCTCTGGACTGAGCGAGAAGGCGACATTTAGGACTGCCGTTCCCGATATATTTGCTACACATTCAAGCGAGATCTGAAACACTGAACAAATTCAAGTCACAGATCGAATTGCCGTCTAGAGATTTCATGTATCTATTTGATGGCATATATTACGTAAAGGATACGTTCATAATGCTATACACTAAAAAAGTTAATGCGTCACAACGCGAGGTTCGATTTTCTCCTTACGACGAGTATAATGTATGATCCACTCACTAAGTGGATCGCATAGTGTACTCGATAACGTCGTAAATTATATCTGTGCGTTAAAAAGGTTTTCACATTATAAAAAACGTTATCTGTTTAGCGGTTAGCGGTTTCAGATGATATTATCGAAATAGTACAATACGGATGTTGTAGAGAGGTAAGGAAAATAAATTTTCATGTAAAACTCAGAAGAAACTTCAGCCTTAAATTAAACTTGGTCTCTATTGATTTTTGGTAATTCGCGCACCTTTGGTTTTTTTGGGCACTCGTCCCCTGGGCGGAATCGAAAGCTTTGGTGTTTTGAGGACACCGCTATTTGTCGATTCCAGCTTGAGAAACTCGTACGTGTATGACTTTTTGTCACCGGCACGCCACGACAGGTTTACTGTGTTTACGTGATCCGGTATCGCTGGCAGATAGCGCTCGAAGGTCGGTTCCTGGATCAACGCTTCGACCTGTCCGTCGCTTATCACAAAGATATCCATCTGTAATGGGCCTTAACAGATCCACAGCAATGTTTACGGTGAATAGCACAAGGTACTGCTCGCTCAAAAAAGCTCCGGCTCCAGCAAGTAGATAGATATCACGCGTATAAACAACTCTGTTGTTGACTATTTCATTCTAATAACTGAGTTAAATTATTAAAACCAATATACATTATTCTGCTTGTATATTAGTATCAATTATGTAAACTTGTACATAAATTATTACAATGTAATTTTTTGTAGAGTTGAGTTGGGCTTCGCTTCAGCGCCCCCCTTAGCGCAGGCTCATTACAATAATTGATGATGATAATATAATTTTAAATATTGATTCCGTCACAGTGAGTTAATTGATTCTCCTTTCTCGTTCACCGACACTTTTAATTCAATGGAAAAATAGCTGTCACTATGAGGATCACTTGGGCATACTCTAAATAGTTCAGTTGAACGATAATAGCCTCGCATATTTTACCAAATAAGCACATAAACGTTTATGGCTAGCGTTTATGAATACGCCTGTTCGATGCCATGATTAAACTCTAGCTTTTCTCCGACAGCTCCGAAACTTCCCAGTGCTAAAGTTCCTTTCAAGGACTGAACTGGTCCGTAGAGAATATGTATTCGTCTAATCTGAAGTGTTCGTCTTCACTGATGTGAATAGTAAAGAAAATTGCTTTTAGAGTAATCTCTTCTACTTTGACATCAACGTAACAGATGATTAGTTTTTAGTTGACGATATCATTTTCTACCCGGCTTTCAATAGGGATGTCGGCCTGACATTTGTGGCTACTAAATTTCCCTCCAATTTGCCTTAAATTCGCCGGTCGGCCCTTAGTCAGCCTATAGTTTGGACAATTTTAAAATAGAAATAACTTTTCGTAGTTACTCCTCTTATTTTGTTCTTTATGGTAAGGCTTTCAAATCTGGATCGCTTTTTTGCTGAGCCTAACAAGTGAGTGAATGTACTAGGTCACATGAGCGTCATGCTCGAAACGGTTAAGGACATTCTCCGTACTACACATGGCTACATTTCGATACTCATAAACGTTGGTAGTGTAGTAGTTTTCATCTGCTGCAATATTGCTACGTAGTTTTTATTTTTAACCGAGTTTGGTTGTTTCGTGATTTTTCCTACACAAAGGCGATTACCGCGCTTCACCGTCTTCTATTTAAACGATAATGCGTTTGACGCCCGGTAATATTGTTGCTCCGATGAGACTAAATTGTCTTTGCCTTGAAGTCACAGAGAGCTCAAAGATAGTTGGTGACCCTGGCTTTTGCTAGCAAGGTAAGCTTTAGGCCATTGACTACGAGTTTCCTTATTATCGCGCTAATATGTGCTTCTGTTTGAAAATCAAATTAAGTCACACTGAGTAAAATTTGCGGCAGTAATATAGATTGGTACTCACTATGAAATTCGCGCAGCTGACGTTTATCGATCCATAAAGCCAAATCGTCGCCGAAAGCCCTTCTAGCTAGGACATCACTGGCCATAAACGTTGCGTTAACCATTAACAGAATGAGAAACTTATGTAGAAGAAATCGCCTGACCAAAGTAAGGACTAACCAGCCGCACATCGTTTTCGGGCGCAGCCTTCGCAGGGCATCACAACAGTCTGCGTTGGCCAGTTTTCAACCTATCCTTCTCCACCAGAGCTCAAACCGAGATGGCTCAGCTACGGACGATTGCGTCTTTTTGTGGTCACTCTTTATCATTTTACTATAGCTCGTATACTATTTGTTACTGATCCCAAAAGTACGGTAATTGTGTCCAGCCATATGGATATGATTTTTAGATCGGATCCTTGTACTAAACCGTGTTACTGGAGTTCACAGTATTGTAGACATTGGTGGATAGTAGGGCTCAAAGTTTCTAATTATACAGCATACACAGACGTTTGTTGCCATCAACTGATTAGCACGCTACGGACCTTGATGACGCAATGTGCATAATCCTGTCCTGCGCTTTATGCGTACTGCCGAAGAATGGGCGGCATTTCAGAACGCTGCCCTCAAGCCGGCCGCTTCCAAGGACTGGAAGATGAAAGGGTTATTGTCTCCTTCTTTCAAATGCTAGATACATTTTCTGCTTTAGTTACGCAGAAACGCACCACTTAGACGCATACGGGCCGCCACTAATAAACGTTTCAAGACAGAGAGCGAGTACTTGGGGTCTCCCCTTTCACTCGAACTAAGAAAACGGCCATACTAGGACAGTGGATTCGGGATGGCATTGCTTACGGTGCTTGAATTCCTGTTACTAACTGCTAACACTCGACAACCGAGCGATAGTCAAGGACACAACCACTGTCGAGTTCACACGCAGTTGTCACTCGAATCTGACAAAAGTACGATCGTGTTGAACGATACGTACTGCATAAAGAGTTTTGCGTTCCTATTTTGCTCCGAACCAGTATCCAATGCATCCGCTCGCAATAGCCTAATCAACGGTAGGGCAGAAGGCACAGAATTCATAGAGTAAGTGACAACAAAAGTAGGCATCATTGGAAGCAGGGTGAAGCTTTATCACACTGAACTGGAACATGCCGCTCACGGTGTTGCTGTTACATACGCACACCTTATCATATTGGTAGACGGAGACAGCCTATGTTAAAGAGTCTGTTAGATATCAACAAACACGCACGTATACACCTTATTTAGGCGTACGTAATCACAGTGATCCAGTGGTAATTGGGTTGCATTACAAAGGGCAACCTTTGTCAACCTGGCCGCTGCCGTCGACAGTTTGACAGCAGTCAGTCCTGAGCTGAAAGCGCAGGGGAGTGTTTATTGCCCATTAGTCCATTTTAGTCCTTTATCTAGCACGAATAGTGATGTTGGCATCAGCTATGGTGGTGAGAGCATCAGCTAGGTGTCGTCACCGCTGCTTCTCGACCTGGCGACAGGCTCTTTTCGTCTGATTCAGAAAAGGTGCTTCTCGCTCAGAAGCAGCATCAACATCAGCAGCAGAACTGAGCAAGAGATGCGAGCGTAGATGGGGAAGAGAGAAACAAAATAGAAGCTCCTGCTAAGATCGACATCACCAGTGATATTGCTACTGGCTGAGAAAAAAGAGCAGGATTGCCGACCACATCCATCCATCGAGCAGGCGAATGAACTGACGGACAAACGAAGAACCCAAAACGCTCGGAATGATAGGAGTTGCAGCAGCAGCAGCACCACCCATACGAGCAGCTTGAGCAACGCAGAAAGCGTACCTCTCGTAACAGGCCAGATCTTCCGTTTCGTGCTAGCGGCTACAGGCAGGCTCCCTGCAGGAACGGACCGTACACGGACCGGGCAACAGGTGACCAGTGAGCGAAACCTGGCTTACGCCAACTCTGAAGTTCAATGAAACCGGGCGGCTGTCAGCTACAGTATCATGCGAAACTGCTTCAACACTAGTTAGTTATTTAGTGGGACTTGTACAATGGATACTTAAATGCATAGGATTCTACAAGCAAATGTTTGCTTTTCGTCACTTTACACTCTGAACGCTAGCGATAAACGTATTACACAATTTTGCCAGTAAAACAGATATAAGGAACCTCATTGCGGGCCAAAAGAAAACCATCAACGGAGCCATCGTTGTTATGGTTCGTAATGTGACATTATATTTGAGCGCTGAGCATATTAGTATGAAATGACTGTGAACGACAGCGTCAGTTATTCATTTGGTGGTGTATTCGACGCCCTGCTTAATGCGCGCACACAGTTCCTATAGGCCTCTCTTAGTAACTCCACATGCGTAACGTAAGAAGGAACGGCGCGGTCTGGGTGGTTAACGTCCGTTTCCTTAAATACTTTGCCATGGTAGCCATAAACATGCGGCTCTAGCTGGTTCCAGCTTTACCGTTGACAACTGCTTACCATGGCATTCTGTTACCATGCCGTTTCACAGATCTGTCAGAAAATACCCAGACAAGCCCAGCAACACTTACAGACCGAATAGTTAAAAGTCAATGAAAAGAAACACAGCATACTGGCCACTATATCAGGGCTGACACTTCAATGTAAGCCTGCCCTTCGCGGGTCTTGCCGGGGAACCGAAATAGAACCAGTAGTAGCATTTTATGGTTCAGATTCGAGCTGATTTAATATACAGAAAGCAGAGAGGCTAGGCGTCGGCCGCAGGTTTAAAAGCCTTAATTCACATTATGTGGAGTTATCGTACATCATGGAATTTTGTCACGAGCACGCTGCTGTGCAGAACAGCTGAACTAGACATCACATCCCCCCGTGTCCAAGCACGTTCGGATGTTATTAGAATCATATATATACGAATCCGTTTGAAAAAAGCACAGGCAATAAGATCTGATTTCGCTTGCAGGTTATGTGCTGGCAAGCGCTTAAACCTTCCATTCGATATGCTGACGATTCAAGAGGTGAATGGATTGGACGAGCGCGTCGTGCATTGTACGTCATACCTTTGTTGGTTCACAAAGCGGTGCTTCTAGGGCGTTTCCACGTGCTTTTTATGCTGGGATCAGCTCAACTAACTCAGTCTGAAATTAGGGAGTTAGTTGAGTTCGTTCAGGTGTCCGCTAGCAGAAGATCGTCTTGATGCACCTTACAATTCTTGTATTACGAACGTTCTTGCTGGTGTTGTTCGACCTGCCGATCTCGATATCGATCGTAAACTAGTACTAACGATCTAGCACCGCTACAACAATCTACTTTCTTGGAACAGAAATCTTCATCGGCTGATATAAGCCGCAAAGAGCGAACGCCTAGAGCCCGTGCACACATTGTTAAAAGAAGGTTACTCAAAGAGGTTGCTTGCTTGCTCGCCGCTAGAATCTTATCGGTTTGAATCGATTATTTATGTCGTTGGCTATCAGACGGAATAATTATGTGTGTCTCTGGAACGAAACATCGGTGGGTTATAGGTCCGTGCTAAATTATATGAATGAGAAAACCCGTAAGTTTAGGCATGTATAATTATTTGAGTTGGCTACATTTTAACCTCATGTATACCAATGGTCTCACCGGACTTATCATGTGGGCTGCTTGCAGATGACGATAGATAATGATCAGATATTTCTCTAGACTATAAAGCTTTTCTTGGAGATTATCAGGCGTCATGTCGTCTAACAAGACACTATTTTCTGTTTCAGTATTAGCTATGAGTAAGTCTTTCGCAAAGATGTCTTTGGACCGGGATTTTCGGATAACTTTACGACGTCCGTGCGGTAGTTAAGATTCGTTTTTATAACCAATGCTTTTGAGCACTACTTGATAAAAATTACAATCATAAATATACGCAGTAAACATTTGTTTAGAAATATAAGCACGTTGCTTCAAGACCTCTTACCAGTTACTACTTCTCATGCTATGCTTATTTTTAGACAGATCCTGTCCTTAAACTTAAAATTGAGTTTTGTCTATTCGTCTAAGTTTTCAACTTGTAATTAACCGCGAGTCGTCTGGCAATTGTTTGTTCTTTCCCAATCGATCGAGAATTTCTTCCTCGTTTGAAAACATAAAGTTTTCATTATCATCGTACTGCTGATCGGAATAGGTCTTATTTTGAAAGCCATTTTTCCTTTTTAGGTTGAAACGGACCCTGCCAGTTTAACGGTCGTGTAAAGGCTTTGCGTTTTTAAATTGTCCATACGTATTAGTAATAGCTTGGAATTACTCCACCCTTTAGCACATTTGTTTCATAGTAATGTTCAGTATTGTGTCGGGCAGAGAAGTTTCAACTACGCTCGTTGTCACATTTTTTCTGACACAATTGAAGCTGCTTTAAAATAAAAAATTCGTTTCAGGCTACACCTATCTGTATCTGTTAGAGTTTTTGGAAGTATCATCATAGTTCCGGCCTCAGATTGAAACGAGCGAACAAAGTATTGATGGTGAGCGTATCATGAGCATAACATGTATGTGCTCTCGAAAGTGGAGCCTTAAATGAGCAACATAATAGACAATGTTTGATTCAGCCTGTCTGAGCTCGATCCGAATTCTCTCATCGATCGCAAGCGATTTAGACCATAGGTAATCTACCTAGCCATCAGCACCGCCGGACTGTCTAGTGAGCAGCTTACGAAATTTTGCGACGCTTCACGGAACGTTGAATGGTTTTGACTCAAGTCAGCCAGGCATATTTAACAAGACCATGAATACGGTGATACGGAAAGTCAACTGGAATAGATAAAAACATTTGTAGCAGCTCGAATTTACGTTGTATGTTTTTTGTACGTGTATACCAAGTGTCGATACTATTCCGCGTGTCATGACAACAGTGTCTACCCAAACAACGCGACGTCTTTATGTTTGAACAATGGATGAATCGGCCTCTTGCTCGGCAATAAAATACGCTTCCATACATCTCTACGCATTTGATAATTTCTGCGTCGTTCTGAAACAACATGTTGATATCTGTATTCCTATCTGTGTACGAGCAAAAGCCATGCAGTGATAGTCAATAAAATGCTTCGTCGTTAACGTCGATAGGCGTCCACAAAGTCATCATAAAACAAGTCGCCAGCGGTACACTTCACTCTAGCCTTGATTTCATGATGCAAAAAGCTCAGTCGCCGAAGCGCTGTGAAGAATATGACAGTAATTTCACACCTTGTTATAACTAAAGAAAATCAGGCCGACATCAGGCCTGTGTGCCGTCAGTTCGGCGTATCATTAGGTCATTCATGTAGCTGGGCGGCTCAATAGGGTTTTGTGACGAATCAGCAAGGTGTATCAAAGATTTTGGCTAGTTGACTATAGGTAGTGACCTAAGTTTCATGAAGAAGAATCAACTTTGTTCCCAAGATACTGACCGCAACTTCATAATTTTCTTCTTGTCCCTTTTCTGTGTGGTGCTTCTGCAATATTGTGGAGTCTATCTTCGACTATACGTGGTTCTGTGCTGCTAATGCAATAAATTTAGGTCAAACACACGTTCTTTTTTTGTGTTCATGTATGCCGTGGTCAGCGAACCATTGGCTTCTCCGCTTGTCCGATAGAATCCATAATAAAAGTAAGCAAAGCCACAACACAGAAATCGAATGAGGCGTATATATCTCTTTTCCTGTGGCATCTGTTATCATTTGTCCATATCATTTATTACAGCTGCGATGTATGGAAATGTTCACAAAGATGACCCTACAAAAACACGATATCCTAGAGTTTAGTAACACGTGGAACGCGCTTAAGTACATTAACACTTGTTTATTGGTAAAAAAAAGAACGTACCCCATGATAGCTTCACTGCACCGATTAATTATAGCTGTTTAAAAATTAGTTTACAAGCAATGCAGATTGTGTTTCGTTAAATACAGCTTATGTTTTTATATGTTATGAATAATGGAGAAAAGGGTAGAGAAAAAGCTTAACTTTCGTAATTTTAGTTGAACTTTAGAAGTTATGATTATGTAATTTTAGTGAAAAAAATAATAATGTACGATACTAGACGATTCGCTGGATGAAGTTATTTTATATGTAAACAACGAGCTTGATTAAAATCATTGGCTAACGTTTATAATCTCTTGCAAACGGCATTTTTGATGGCGTACGCCACCGCGAATAACGTCACAGCACTGCTGTAGAATGAGGAACAAATTTCATGGGGTTCTATCTGGATACGTTGCATGTGAAGATCTATTCAGTTTTAACTGTAAGATGTCTGCTCACCTCTTCTTTATCTGTCGGCCTCGCTGTTTCTGTATCATTCCTGCCATGTAATTTACCTGGGTTCTCGAGATGTAATCGTGGGCATGTATCAACTGCTTTTGGCGTTGCTTTGAACCTTCATTCATTCTCAAATGAACTGCTCAATATTATTAAGTAAATGTCAAATTGATCTTTCTGTCCCTGTATTTTGTATTCCTGTTTTTTGTTCAAAGCATGATGACATATAGTGTAACGCTATATCGAAAGAGAGTATATGAAGGACGGGGATTAGTGTAAAGTGGTTTACTTTCACTTTAACCCCCCTATTCAATAATCGATTCGGCTTCATAATTACATCTCCGAAATTTTCGTAATCCTGCTTGCACCTCTGTTGACAAATGCACTCAAAATCATTGATAACACGGCATTCAGGAATGAAGCGCGTTTTACACGACTGCTAAGACAAGAACCTTCTTTCCAGATGAGTGTGACCCATAGAAAAGGCACAACTTGAAAATGGCTTATCAAAAAACTGCACCGGTGACATTTTTCTTGTCAATGTTACTCCTGTAGTGAAGGATTTAAAACTACTGTCAAATGAAGAACTTTAAATGGGAGTTCTTCTAAGACATCACCAGTAATCGACGACGTAGAAAAGCTTAAATAAATAAAGAAGAGGCAGTGCGCTAAAAGCGTTCGAGTCGAACGAATATCTTTAATAAAAAAGAGTATGTAGATGAAAAAACCTGAAGTTTCTTGAATCAAACCATGGGCATCAATCAATCGACCTAAGTCAGCTTATTGTTAAGACAATCAATGCTTTATAAACCTATGGAATGTTTTAACGACTGCATCATGTAATGTTATAATTATTGATTATTTGTCTTCTTCTCTCTCTCTAGCACGTCCCGAGTCATTATTAAATTAATTATGGATTTCCGGCACGATAAATGAACAAACCAACGTCTTATTGTACGAGCTATAGTTTCGGGCGAAAATAGGCCATACATATTTGCCGCCATGTTTAACGGCGGATGGTCAGTCGATGAGTAGTCACGTGGCTACGATGCTAAGTTACCACTCATCACGACAAAGTTAATGTTCTGGATCTTCAATCTTCTAAGGTATGGCTTGGCTTCCGACCTTGTTTTGGGGCTGGAAAGGCCAAGGTTTAAAATTGTCGACATAGTACTGTACATCTATGATACATATTTGGACAGCTGATGTACGGCAAGGAAAACTTATTTTTGCCTCTGCACAATCCATTGACGATCTCGCTATGCAACTAAATAGAGTTATCGCGTGCGTAATGCAATGATCATCGTAACGATTCGAGTCTTTAGACTTCCTTAAATCGTTGACTTCTTTAAATCGTTGAGTTTCCCACGTGAGATATGAGGAATAGACTGACCTCAAATCAGCTACGTCTAGCATATTTCATTATACGATCGAGACCGTTATAGAATGATCAATAGTTTCGATGATGGAATATGAGCCAAATTCATCAAAAAACGAAGTGCATTTAAATAATAGATTATAATTCTTGGCCTCTTTTGGCGTAAATCTTCGCTCATCAAAATTACTAGTTCCGCATGAGTCACTTAGAAGTGTAAAAATTAACCAGAGGATTCGGTAAGTGACCCCGATGATGGATAAAACGTGAACTGCACGATAGATCATGTATATTCACTAAAACCATTCCTGAGGTTCACGTTTGTTACGGCGCGGATACGTGTGTGCGCACTTTTATTCTAATCACAGTCTATCGGCACGAGAATGATGAATTTTCTTTGTCGGTCCGGTTAATCAATGTGACTTTTTGGAAAAGGCTCCGCTGGTCCTTTGTGTATTCCACTCCGCCAGGACATAGCTTCTCGCAGCTAGAAATAGCAATATTAAACAAATTTCGTTAGTGAATACATGGAGTTGGTCGCCGTAATCAAGGCCGAACCTGGCTTCGATTGAATAGGGATAAGATTACGGAAACACTGATCATGCAGTAACGAAAGCTACCCGCCTCTGCTGTATTTCCACTCCGAGTTCGTTATATTTTTGTTTTGACAATGGCACCACTTTATGTAAACCATTTTAGCTTAATTTGTTAGCCAGGTTAGGGTCTTGACAAATAACCGAGCAGTGGTATGTGATATATTAAACTAGGTTTCTGCATAGTTGTACTGATTTTTTAGATTTATTCAAGATATGCCCGCCCGACAGCACTAATCTGAGTAGCCTATTATTATGCTAAATTTATGGGTCCTAGGATTTAGTAATGAAATTATGCCTGCACTATAATATGAAACTTCAACTATTTATGCTGATCGATTTCATACGAAGAATCCAAACTGTTCGCCAAAAGCAGGTACGTGAGGCACAGAAGGAATGGTAAAGCTGTGGAACCCTGTCGAAGAAAACGTACGACGACGTCTGTTTGACGTAATCATTGGAAAAACTGGGAACTTCTCGCGTATATGGCTACTGCAGGTAGGTAGCTTTGTTTAATAAGTACGAATTTGTGGTGAGGAATTATACTGCGAGCAGCACGGAAGACCTAGCCTGGCTTTGACACATAGTAAACCTTTGAACTCGAGTAAATCTGTGTCTTGCCATCAACTTGTCAATTATTCGTTTGCGTATTCGATAGGGTTACACTCAACAAAAATTATCAATGTAAAATTTTGCACGTTTATAGTCCAATAAGCTCAATTAAGACTTTTAAAGCCGATCCACTTTCTACAGGAATTCACTCGATAAACGGTTTCTATACTAAATACGGTGGTACGTATTTCCTGGAAGTAGGGTTTTTGGTTTCATCAAAGGTAAACACAAACATTCCATAAAGCGTTACGTGGTTTTACTAGTTTAGTTGTGCCACCTTACTTAAAAATACCACGCATAATGCACTTAATTTTCCCTCATTTGATGAAGCTAGAAGTGCTGGTGAATACGTAAAGATCGGAAGCTTATCTGAGCACCTTTTCACCCAAAGGGAATGTATCTCCTGAGCCAAATAAGACAAACAGCGAACTTCGGGTGAGAAAAATTTAGTGGATCCCACAAAATTCTGTAACTTGGCTAAGCTTTCTTCTGGTGGAGCTTAATGATAGAAAATCTCCGCACTTACATAACACGAATTGCTCAGCGCACACAGATTAAAACATTTGAAGCTTTAGACAAAGTAGTTGCAAAGAACTTTGTATGCTGGAACTATTTGCTAGCGCTTATAAATCTCGTAACGTTTCACTAATTTATCGACTAGTTTGGGTTATAAAATCCCGTTGAACACACCGTTATATATTGATGCGTTCCTGCTTCGTTGTAAGTGAAGGATGATTTTGAAATCCCGTTAATATGAAGAGAGAGGCGTGACGTATGTTCTTTGTTCCAGCATATTGATTTTCCGTCGGTGTTAAATGAGTGTCGTCTGCAGATTAAACAGTATTTTAATGGGCCTTGTGGAGCTGTCGCTGCTATTCAGGTAATTGTTGCGTTCTGTCGGTACAGGGGGTACGACGGGACAAAAATACAGCTGGATAACACAAATGTTTATAATTTGGAGAAAGTCCCATTTTTCGCTTGCCATGGTCCTGAGATCCTAACAAATACGGATCATGGTGTTAGGCTACAAGCGCGAATCTAACTGCTAATGGCATTGTTAGACAATCTTGTAACTATATTCACTAATTATAAACATTTTCTTAAACATTTAATAAACTCATTCTTTTATTCTTTATAATGTTTTTTTCTTGATTATATTTAAAATTTCCTTATCAATGCTTAATATATTAGGTGTAACTTCTGAATGTGAGCATGAAGGCAACTAGCATTTTAATTTGTAATTCGAGGGGACCGAGTATGCACCTTGTCTCTGCGGCAGTCGCGGACGTTATGGAAGAAAAATTGTCGGACAGCACAACCGAATCTTCTAACTTCTTTTAACCTGAGAACCGCATGAACATATCTATGCGCTAAATTACATTTACCATTTTGCGACTACTACTGATGAAGCTGACTATTTGCAAGCATTACAGGCATGGCTTGTGAAGAATCTGTTGTTTGAAAAAATTCGTTTACGGCCGACTTCAAATCAAATCGAGCGATTAGCTGAGCTACGGAAACAGGCACTCATTAGAGCACTCACTGACATCTTGTGGAGGGTATGTAATTTCCCATATATGGGGCCCGTTTGACACATGACATTTAAAGGATGAAATCTGTACCTTTTCTAAAAAGTCGTGCTTATTTGCATGATGGTTTAGATAGAAGTCCAGTATTGTCCTTTAATTATGGATATATCACTGCGTGATACTAATAAGAAGGCAGTCAAAAGACTGCCTTCTTAAAAGAAGCTTTTTATTTATTTAGTTTTTTTTCGCTGGTTTCATGTCAGTGATTGCTATTATGATAATGTATTCAGTTACATCATGTTGACCGTTAAAAAAGTGTTTTATTGCTGCAATATACATGGATGCAATTGCTATTTTTATCCAGGTAACTCCAGGACAGAAAGGCCCGGTTCGTCTTATAGTACCATTTCCTCCCGAAGGCGACGTAGAAGAAAATCAGTTTTATGCTTCCTGGATGTTTGCTCAATTTGAATCTCCACTTGAGTTGAGAGCCGCTATCGAGAAGCACTTCGATCGAGTCTGCCGATACGGAATGGTCCCGTTTCTATCCTCGGTAAAATTGTGTACAATTTTATATGTTAATTTCGAGTAAAGATTGAAATCCTAACAAGGAAGATTTTTGTGGGAAGCACCTCTTCTACCCGTCCGCAAAAAGTACAATTGTGAAGTTCTAATAGGAAAACCAAAGCTTCACAACATGAAGAAGTTTAAAAATAAATCGATATCCGCTATATTGTGGCTTCTTTAGCAAGATCGCTTCAAAGTCGCTGTCTAGGGCACAGCAGTTTGTCTGGGACAAGGGATCAAATCAACAGTTTTCCTACCAGGGGTGAGCCATCCATTTCGGCTAGTTTTCGTTTCATTGAAACCGGTAACGGTAGAATACACCAAAATAAAGCCGCATACATGAAGCAGGAATCAGCTTGCTAGGTTGCAACTGACCATCACGCTGATAATGCCTTCTGTCTGTTTAACATTTACGTCCGACATACTGTTGATACGATAGCGTACTGTAATTGCGTCCATTGTTCTTTGAAATATATGAGATGCGATTTCAATAACTGAGGGAAGTAAAAACGATGTAGTTATGAAGGAAGAGATTAGCGTATCGAGAAGATATAATTGATTCAGTTTTCTTCAGGGGGCGCTCTCAGATTTAAGGTAGCCTTGGTCCAGCAGAGAATAAGCAAGCTAATGCTTTATAAGAATAAGGAAAGAACCTGCCGAGATCAGGGAAAAGCCACTTGGCTTAGCGGCGGACTCCATAGCAGCTCTTTACGCGATTGCCGTTTAGGCAAAACCTGAAGCACAACGAATGCTCGATATTTGGAAAAGTAAAGCATTTCGAACTATTTCGACCTTTGCCATTATGGTCCTAAGTAGGATAGGAGCATAGGACATCATGACAGAGAAATGGAAAAGGTATATGCGGATCAGACGCTCACTTGGATAAAGGACTGGGGTAAATACTCTCGAGAAGCTGTAACAGGGTCAGCACAAAAAAATCGATCTGCTCTACAAAGTTAATATTGGAGACCAAACAGTAATACCGGACAAACTTCGGATCGACTCAAGTACCCAATATTTACAAATGTTCCTAAATGTATCTTCAACGTTCTTTCGACTTCATGAAAAGGAAGTATACATAGGAGCAGAGAAATACCAAATTATGTTAAGCAACAGATGGCCATTCGACAATAAGAAAGGGAGCTGTTGACACAAGTACCCTATAATACGCGTGAAGCCCAGCAGCGTGACGTGTTAGAGTACGTGATTGGAGGAAGCAATTTTTTCTGTTAATATGCGTTCAAGCCTCTAAGGTACATTGTAGATGATATCACAAAAGCGATTAGAAATATTTTGTAGAAACGGTAGGAGATATTCTCAGATCAACTGGGTTTGTCGGGAACTAGTCGCGAAATTGCAACTGATAATTCCAATAATGTGCCTAACACTCACGTCCTGCAGATCGATGAAACCTTATTGCTGTGAGTTCGCGCATTCGTTTTTGTAGCAATGGTGGGTTTCCATCTTTCGAAACAGATCAATCCACAGTAATTTTTTAGATGGTGTCGTCGTTTAATGGTAGAAGGCTCCGAACATTTGTTTTACGAGTACCTGTTCGACGTTTCACTGCTCCGTAGCACCTGAGTGCCTGTTTCTTCTTTCAGGCATTGAAACTTAATCAATTATTGCCAATTAGACACTAACACATTCCTCACAGATGTTAAAAAGAGACAATGATACAGATCGACAAGCTTGCGTCGTACTAAATTTAACGCAGCAAAAAACCATTCGGGAGCTCCCGGCCACTCCGTGGCAAAGGACAACAGATAACAAACAAAGAAGTAAACATAACTACCTGTTTACGTGCTCTGTTGATAACAGGATTATAATGTATTAGAGCAAAACGAGTGGGAACACATTGTATGTATACAATTCGAGTGTTAGTTGAAAACTATTGTGTAAGAACCAGTGAGTGCATATAAAATTTAATTAATTAAATCAGAAGTCAATTAATTATATTATCAATTAATCATTTGGTTTCGTGATTATTAAATCAAAGAATTTTGATGAATAATCAGTACTTACGAAAAGTTTTTTTCCCGATTTCGTTTATGCATCCTGTACATGGTTAAAACTTGAAGGCAGGAAGTTTCTTACACGTGTTTGCAGCGTATTGAACAGGGGTAACTAACAAGGACTGATGTGAGTTGGTTTTACTTTCTTCCCAATTTTCTAATCAGAAACAAATTGCGATTGACTGCTTCTTTAATTTCTGAAAAAAAAGAGTAAGTGTAATGCCAATTACGCAAATCACTGAAAATGATACACGTACCTTCTATGCGTTCTAACTTGACTCGTCCGCGTTTTCAGATGGTCTTTAGCCGTGGGCCGGACCGTGTGCATTTGGAAGCTGCAAAAGATCTCTTGGTTGATCCTACAGATGAAGATTGCTTTCAGCCACTAGTTAATCTCATCGTTACAGGCATGATCTTACAAACTACCAAACTCGATAACGTTTTCTCATTAAACTCAGCTCAGATGATCAACAAATAAGGGGTTTAAGAGGATTTTTCACCTTTGCCATATCCATTATTTAACAGGTCGAGCCGTGTCGAATGTTTTCGATTCGCCGAGGCCGTGCACAGAAGATGACCATCCCAAACGAGGACGATATGGTAATGCTGCTGCCGTATTCCATACGTTGTTCCATTTTAGTAAAAGTTCTTGAGCGAGTATAATCTGTATAATTAACGGAAGGCTTTGCCAAGTGGATCGTTTGACAGGTTAATAGTATATGCAATTCAGGTAGTGAGTAACAACTTGCTGAATTAGAGATGTCTTACCGTTGTCTTCTCTAACTAACGATCACATTATGTATACAACAAAGTAAAAAATTACATATCATTTAGTAATATATTAGTATCGAAAAGGTATAAATATAATGTACATGTTCTAGGTATCATTAAACGGTCACCATTGGGTTTCATGACCAGCGTGGAACTCACGAACAATTTTTTCGCTGTTGGTCGGAATCTCAAGTTTCCCAAATACCCTATTTGGGTCATTCATGGAGATTTCCATTACTCCGTCCTTTTCTGCGACGAACCAAGGGTAAGTCTATATACTGACAGCAATCTAGGAAAATTGCCTCTGCACAGTGTTTCGGACCCTAACTTACTGAAATACATCTCATAACTTCTATGAGATGTATTTCAGTAAGTATAATTTGCAGTTACCTCCCTATCATTCTTACCATCTTTTTTTTTCATCATTTGGCTTGTGGGTTACTAGAAACTGGTTGCTTCTCTATTTCGAAGGAGTTTCTAGTTACTACTACGGGTCACGGGTTTCGATGTTCTGCATCATTTCAGTGTTCTGTCTTTGTGTTAATAGTTACACTAGCTGTAGGTTATAAAAGACATTACAGGAGATTCATCGACTCAACGACACAAAGCGGCGCCCAAATTTCCTATAGAAAGGTTATAATGATTATTCAGGTGAGGGGCTTAACCTTGATCAGAGCTGCTGAAGGCCAAAGCTTTAACTGCTTCGATATAACCTGCCGAGAATGGTTCGACCGCTGTTATATGTTATTCCAACAACTGCCAATCATTATGATTTTGCATGTTTGCACGGTTACATCAGAGCAAAGGTTCATCTTGAAATTTCAAGAGACTCTTCAGAATAACAAACGAAGCAGATCTTTTTCAGGCACAATCGATACCAGCTTGCTTCCCTACAATGTCGCCCCGTTTAAGTAAACAAAAGTGTAACGTTTGCAATGGGAACTTTTCGGACCATGTTGTATGGCTCCTCTAAACTCTTGAGGGCAATTACTATGCGGAAATTCCATTTCTACGACTTTGAGAGCTTCGATGTATTTTTTGTATGCCCCTTTATAGCAGCGACAGTCGCTCTGCAAGTACACGCGTATCCAAGCGGCCATTAGCCCACTGATCGAGTGTTTCCTGTGTCCGAATGACTATAAATAAGCCATCTTTACTTTTATCATAGCTTTTTTGCTAACAACAAAGATTGTTTACCCCAATATAGAGACTTCCCACTTAAAGATTACTGCAAATTTTGAATAGAGTGCATCACTAGTTTGGTATTCATCATCTTCAGGTCTGCTAAACAATTACGACACTTTAAAGAAAAATTTTAAAAAATTATTTTTTTTCTAATCAATAAATATAGATTAGAAAAAAATAATTTTTTCGTACTTAATTCCAATACAAGGAAATATCATGGGAAAGTCACGAGGAATCTTTGTTTGAAGCGACCACTCCCTCGAGTGGTAGATTGACCAAATCAGACTAAGCAGACCTAAGTATATCCGGCCGCCCACTGTGAGAGCTAAGCAACTGGGAACAGTTTGGCATAAACTGGTAGCTTTGTTGACACGAACGAACACAGTAAATAAAAGGGTCTTTTCCAGTGAAAAGTGTTTGCTAGAAAAATGAGCAAATATACAAGAGTATGAACGAAACAAATATTGCATCGATCATTATGCAAATAAAAAAAAAGTTTGGAAAACCTTGAAGAAACATTGTGCTGACCATACCATTTCTGGATTTCACCAACGACACAAGGACAAGGATGTGGCATACCACACAGCATACGTACGTGTATATAAATTGATGACAACCAGATTAGCGGCGAGTTTGTTAGTACGTATCTTCGTATGAGACTTGTAAGTACAACAGTATTCTTCTTACCTTTAACAGGTCATCAAGGAAGATCCGAAAGGTGATACGTTTTACTGGTACACAGTTACCGCTCATAGAGGAGTTCTGCTTAATAGGCAATATACTGTTAAGGTGAGACTAAGTGCGAAAATAAACTTCATTCATATTTGACTAGCTAGAAGCGGGGGACTAATTTTATGATTTTAAAGAGTTGGTATGACATCACAGTATCTTAGCAGCGGATTTGTTTTAGTGAGACTTGGTTTATTATTTATTGTCAACAGTGTGGCTTAAGCAGCCAAGCCTTTGGTTCAAGGAAACCATGGGTTGTTGCCTCACCGACAAGGCTGAATAACACAATCCGTCTGAATGAAGTTGTATTGTACAAATATAAAATGGAGACCCCGACTATCAAGAAGCTTTTACGCTATTCTATATATATATATATATATATATATATAATGATACCGCTAAGTAATATGTGCAAAAGGTAAGGAAAAAAATTGTACAGAGGGGTGAAACGCACGTTGGGACTCAGTCTACTTAAAGAACTGGTTCCTACTTCAGCGTAGCAAAAGATGGAAAGCATTACCATTAAAGAACAAAGAACCAACTTTAGAAAAACTATTGAAAACTTACGCAAGTGATCAAAGCAAATAACAAGCAACAGCAAGAAAAACTAGTAAGTTTTTCTAGGCTGTTTGATTTACTATTTTTAAATATTAAACTATGGTACTGGTTTGTATCACATTGTGAGTTGTCTCTCGCTAACAAAGCTATGAGAAGATCGTTCCTCGTACAACGATTTCGCTGTGCTCAAAGAAACGTGATTATTGAACACGTTTCCTGGAAGCTGTGTCATAAACAACCATAAAAGTATGACTATGCCGAAAATATGACCCTACATCAAAGAAAGGTAAAGGATTACCTATACCATGTAATGAGGTTCTCAGCTTTATTATTAGTCTTAGCACCGACATCTATAGACACAAGTGCTTGAGATGCGGATTATAGGTACATGCCATTTACGTGGTCGGTAATGGTATAATAAAGACGAAATGTGACTGCTGACGCTCATTGTGCATCGCGGCGTTATCATGACAATATCAGCCGTGGTCTTCATTCGGAATCTGCAGAGAGATGTAACATTTTCAAGGTTCCCAGATTGTCTCAAGTCAATCAATTAGTAAACTGATTAAATTATTGTAACTTTCTCCTATTTTCAGTAGTCGAAGTACTAGAAACGAGTAAAATCACAGCCTCAACAGATTACGATTTTTCGAACTACTGCTTGGTACTTTAACTAACTGAGTACTATTTCGAATTACATTGTTGTATCGGTCACATGCAAAAAAAAAAAAGAATTCACGCGAAAACATTTTCCGACACTAATTTCTCTATAGAAGGTGCGCAAGTGTTTCAATTTTATGTACGAGTTAGTTGTATTTTTAGCGGGACATTTATCAGCAAAAGATCCGGCTTAAAAATGATGGCGTATATTGGAAACTAAGCTTTTTTCTCTGGTAGATTTCGATTTATGAAATATAGGGCATTGCTACTTCTACTTCTAATAGGAGTAGCCTGCGTTTAACAGATCTGTCGTAGATGTTGTTACACTGGTAATATTGTACTAAAGTTTGTATTCAGATATGTTCGCTGTAAAAGATCATTGATATTTAATAATTCGATTATCTTGAATAAAAGAATCTAAGATCAAGAAGCTCAAACATTTCGAGTGAAACCAGGTGTTTTCATTCACTTCGCCACTGATGAGCTCGATATTCGAGACAGTACGCTGCCGATGAAACAGGGAAATTTTATACTCCGCAATATTAACAACTGTGAAAGGCCTTTTTTTTTTTTCACTTCTTAGTGCTGTTGTGTCTATCGGATTTACCATTTGAATTTACAGCTGGACATTAAACAGAGTCTAAGTAAACGTTCTACAAAGCTCGATCGAAACGTTACCGTTCTTCGCGACTGTATGCAGATAAGATGGCCGAAAGCAAAGGTAAATTTCTTTTTTTATTCAGGCTGCATAAGAGTTGCTCGACAGCTGTTTAGTCACGCTTTACAGAGCGCCGGTTCTTTGGCTTTATATAGGTGTTTATACTTTATGCTTTATATAGCTGCTAATACAACGTTGAATTCTATAGCGAAAACAAGTGCCATATTTTTAAGGTACAGGAAGTTGGGGCTAGCTCTAATATATCGTTATCTTGAAATATATCAATGTTATCAAAATAATAATTTTCCACATGTCCTTTTTTATTTAGATGAACGTCGAAGCCATGGCAACGGAACGCAAGATTCGCCGTCGTGACGATTTCTCAGAAAACACGACGTCATCTTCGAGTTCATTTTTGTTTTAAATGCAACAAAGTTTGCTCCCGCTACCTCTGCTACGGCCAGTACAACCACAACTGGCAAACACAGCCATTTGCCGTTGTCAGAGTGTGTTTTAAGGGCAGCTAAAGGAAACCTTCTGGTAGATGTGGACTCCTCTGGCGCCACACCTTCGTAGTCCGAGTCCGGGGATCAGATAATGTCCGGAACTGCTTTCGCTTGCCCTCAACTTGGGTGCTAGACAAAATACCTTGTGCTAATGGTTGTTACCGTCAAGCACGTGCCATGTCCTTCCATCAACTGGCGAATATTTTCATCCGATAAGGCAGTTGAAAATCGAATATGGCTACCTTTTCGCACAAATTGAGGTTACGTTCAAAATAAAACGGGCGATTATCTTTAAATTGGCCTACGTTTACGGCTACATAAATGCAAATTCTCCTTGTGAAGCGGTTGTCGGACTCTCGTTTACTAAACTAAAATTATAAAGTGGAGAAAATAATAGATCAACAAGATATATATATATATATATATATGGCATATATATATATATATATATATGCCATATATATATATATATGGCATATATATATATATATGGCATATATATATATATATATAGCATATATATGCTGAATCGCAAGGTCGTTTTAACTAATATATTAAAATCAACTACATTAAATTCAACTTTCTTAGTGGCTATCAATGTATCGAAACATTTCACTGGACTATTACGGCCGTAATTACAGAAGCTTGACGTGGTCTCGCATTGTTAGGAAGTAATCTCACCGATGCCTATCGCCATGTTATATCTAAATCTCTTCAGAAAACATTAATATAAAAAAAAATCCGTAATTTCACTATTAATGAATTCATATTATTTACCACAACTCTAGTGGTTATATTCGACTCTGGCAGTAGCATTGAACTGGAAATGTGAACTTTTAGAGGTCTCAATTGGCTGAAAGCTTTGCGTGAGGTCCTGCATACGAAACAGGGCGCTATAAATTAGGAACAGAACGAAATTATAGTATTGCTCGGTGCATACAGTTAATCGTAATCACCCCGATCTTACAACCAATAGCATTGGCGCAATTTAATTCGAATTTCTTCTGATGCTGTAAATCTTCATTCCACTTAAAGGCTTCTTCACACTCCTGAAGTTTATTAGTTACAGAACCTGATATGGGGTTCCCTTCCGAATGTTTTTGACATCAGTATTTGCCTAGAAAGCTTGACTTTCGAGTCATAATGTGCGTTCACTTAAACAGATTTACTGAAAAGTTCTACCAAATGGATTCCAGCAACCCATAGGCCCTACCACAACAAAACGAAAAAAACAACATGTAGAAAGCTAGAAGACAAAAAGTGATTCATTGATTCTCTTGCTGCAAAGACAATGTTACTGATTCGAAGCTTAGCCAAGGCGTAAACCAGCCTCTCGAGCTTGTCGTGCTGGCTCAATACGTTCTAAGAGATACAGAGGTTACAAGTCGTGGAATCTTAAATAATAGAACAGCCTAACATGTGTTTATATATAAGGTTTTATCAATGTATAACCGTTGAGGCCTGTACACTCACATGTTCAGTCGTCTGCTCTAGGTGCGCGTACATTAATACATGCTATTAAGCAGTACTTTCTGCGCAGCACATGTAGTCCCTATTTTCCGGATTACCGGATCGGAAAATAAAATTTTCCAATAATCATGTGACCTTCGAGCACACACCTTATACATCTGCGTATGTTTTAGTTTGAAACGTGGTCCCTGATATGATGACTTTAAAGTTCACGCCAGTTAACAGCTATGCATTGCTTATATAAGTTCTATTTATTTCTCACATTTTACATTTTACACACAAACTTCGAATTCAAAAAATACAGCTTAATCGTTTGCCTGCTTGGTCCCATTTTCTTTGCACAGTTTGTAGCGGATCGATGTAAATGTTGTGCAGCTAGTTCTTTAATTCTTCCCTTCTTTTCTGCAAGGTCCAAAGCGTGTCGTGGCCTATTGTATTAGCTGCCGTCACCTTGTAGTTATAGCGAACTAGGAGATCTAGCACTTCAGTGGGAGACTTGCGAATGTCAACCAATGAGAAGGAATCCCTGTTATTAATCTCCGGGAATACCTGTAAGGAATAAATTTCACTTAAGTACGTAAGTGTCGTTTGCTTCACTTGTGCGTAACGGCTGCATAATTCAAGGTTTTCTTGCAAGCGTATTTTTGTATTAATAAAAAACATATATATATATATATATATATATATATATATATATATATTATGCAAACACTTTTAACCGGCCAAAATATTCTTGAACTAATGATGTTACACTTGAAGGATCATGGCTTTGGGCAGCTATCGTATAGGCTCTCCCAAAACACCCTGTAACGAATTAGACGTATTGACAATCGTGCTCATTGGCCAAAGTTGGTTATTGCGCCTGTAGATTACCGTATACGCTAGATCTACATGTACTTTGTACTAATATGTCTTATGAATAACTTCAGTACGTATTTCTGTGAATTCGCGATTGCAGTTTGGTATAGCTATTCGAGCACGTACCTCGCCAATGGATTCATCAATTTGCTTGATGTACCTCCAGTCACCGCGAATAGTGCACGTATTGTCCGTGTGTTTACCAAACACCAACATAGTGGCTGATACCTGCGGGGCAAACAGGGTGATTCCCATAAGGAGACACAGTTTTGTAAGGTTCCTCATGCTATTCACTAGCAACTGCTGCCACTGTACCCCTTAACAACTTGCATGTGCGCAGCGAAAAGCCAAGCATGGTCTTTTTATAGCGAACACGGGAAACGCTTGATTGGATGACCCACATCGTTCTGTGAGACATCCCGTAAGGGTATCGCCGGTGACAATAGTTTTACGAAGAAATCTATTGTGGGATATCTCATATTTATTATGAAATATCTATGGAAGTTTTCCATAAACAATTCTTTTTTGCCTAATTTTTCACGTATAAGGAAAATTCACTCATTACTGTGAACCTGCGACAGGCCGTCACAGAGCAATCGTCATCACTCTGTCGTTACTGGCTCTGCAGAGAAGCTGTGTTATAGCTGCAGTGACATGAAGTGCCCGCTGGCGACGCCAGCGGGTAAAACGATCGGAGCCAGTGGTCATTAACAAGGGGCACCGTGAGAAGTCCCTACACTGTTGATTTCATTTTTCGATGAGATTTATAATCGCCAATAGCCACACGATTGCGTGGCATCGCTGCACTAAATTTGTTATAGAACAACGGCTACAACCGGCGTTGTCAAGATGCTTCTAGCCGCAAGTGGCCGTAGTCCGTATCGGATGCGTGTCATGGAGATGAGTAACGCGGCTTCTATGATCACAGCACATGTTCGATAAAACTAGTCGATACTTGTGCACGCAGGCGCGCTCATCCAGACGCTAAGTAAATCACGGGGGCGTACGGCTGGCTCGTAGCCACGACTATGTGCGTGTATAACTCAAAAAGTCAATTTCATCATTATTGATGGTGGAGTACATTCCTAATTTAACGTATTTATAACGTATTTTAAGCGTTTCTGAATATATAGATTCTTAACACTGAATTTATGTTTACCTATGTTGCAAACAAGATTTGTTTAACTTTGCTCCTATGGGAATGGCAATAAAGTGTGCCGTTTTGCGGTCTATCTCCTTGCGATTAACCGTAACGGGAAAATACTGTTGCTTCTTACTAGCCGAGTGTTTTGAGAGCCATTTATGAATTTTATATCGAACGTGGTAGGAGTAGTGGAGTATAATGTATTCGCGGTTAGAGATTAAATAATCGATAGAAATGAAATATCTGCATGTTTTTGTATATATAATAGTGTTCTTTCTTAAAGGATTTCTATAGACCAAGTCAGAGAATATTTAAAAATGGGCAGAGATATTGATTCGTATGAAAAAGAGTGGGGTTCTCCTAACCTACCACCGCTCAAATAAACAGGCTTTGTTTACTTTGACAACAGTTCAGTTATGTCTTGGAAGTTATCAAGTAGCTCGATTGTGTCATTTGTTAGAATTAGACTAGAGGCTCTGAGACATCAGCTTTACGAGTTCGTGTGGATGACAAAGAAACATGCCTGAGTGTTTTAGTTGTGTTCTAATGTGAAGCCCGTTTCTCTTAATAAAGTTGTAAAAATGTTCTGTAGTCCTATTATGATAACATTATTTGAAAAAAAGGGAAGAGGATTTTGACGGACATGCACGCTTACCACATGGTATGACGGCACTACGTCAACACGAGCAGAGCACCTATAGCCCGTAACCTATAAGTTGCGTGCATGACCATTGTCTAATTGCCGCTATGGCTGTGCACACATTTGTAAAGAGTACCGGCTGGGTACTCCTTGCAGGAGGCTGGAACGCCTCGCTACATACAGCCAAACAAGTTAGAAAATACTCTGGGCATTTCGTGAAACTACATAATTTATTATCTAAGTATCTCTCAAACTCAATAGGAGCAGTTATATATATATATATATATATATATATATATATATATATATATAGAGAGAGAGAGAGAGAGAGAGAGAGAGAGAGAGAGAGGGGAGCCGTATAGGCGTCAAAAACTCTTTTCTATAACGTGCAGTATACTTAATGCGATTGATTTCATGTACAAATCCCAACTAACTGATAGTTCACGCTTCTCTCGACTAGAAAAAGTTAGTAACAGCTATGGGTGACTGGGAACTAGCACTTTGGAATAACTTCGGAACTGAGAATCTATTTTATGTAGTTAGTTAGGCTTGAATACTACTTATGTAATAATTTCTATAACCACTATAACGTTACTAGTCAATACTTTGATAATCGTCTTTTAACCTGCATATTAAACAGCGCACTAACTAAAGAGCAGCAGTCTAGGCTTCTTTCTTCTGAATGGTGAAGATCGTAAGAGAAATCCAACGAGATGGAAGATCATTACTGGTATGATGTTTTTATTATTAGTTCTGTTTGTATTATCGTTAAACGGTCCACATATTGTAGATTAATAGTCAGCTGCGTTCACGAATATATTGCGTTTATTATTGTAGAAGGTACGCATGTAGGTAGTTCATGCTTCAGGCCCTAGCTGGAACTTCATTTTGGATGCGTGTAGAGTGGTAGCTCGAAGAATCTCCAACAGCTTAAAAAATCTAAGCATAGAAAGTTGTTTATTTACTTAGATTCTGTTTCATAAAACATTGTTGAAATAGAGAACTATTAAGCGGGTCTTGCAGTTGGATCCCTATGGTCTAATTGTAGAACATCTCCATCTATGAAACGCAGAACTAGATAGATGCTAGATATCCGCAGCCGCATTTCCTCTATGCACTAAACAGACGCTACAAGTTCTAGATATTGTCTAAAAATGACGGCTGAAAGGTTTACAACTGGTTACGCATTTGATAGAAATACATCCGTTGTACTGAACCTCATTTGCTCGCAAAGTGTAAGGTCTACATTATAGAAGATCATAGGTTGGATGAAGTAACTTTGCTCATGTAATCAATACAGCTTTTATTTGCTTAACTGTGGCGAAGTAACGTTCTTTATCCTGATTAAACTTGTTCAGAAGTCTGTTCAGCCGTGATCGTTAGGCCTGGCTAATGAAACTAGACTCTTCGGTCTTTAGTACCATCTCAGCCACTATCACGCCTCCGAATAAGCCCTGATGATTAGAAAAAGCGATGAAAACCTACTTACCCCAAAAGGGCACCCTAAAAAAACGTACCATTTCTTTGCAACATAGTCATTAATTATAATTCTTTTGAAAATGCTGAAAAGTACGCTGTCATATTGTACCACTCTACATAGGTTTTGACGCCTTTCATGAAACCGAAATGCGTATTTTTCCCACAATTCTGATCGATTACGCCCGGGCACGTCAGACTGTTCGCAACACCCACCAATTCGAAAAGCCGGCGCTCTTTGTTGGCTACGAAAGAGTGCTGTACTTAGGTAACAAGCTCAACATAGCTTGCTGAAATAATTCAATATACTTTCAAAATAGAGATCTTCAAGCGGCTATATTAACCAAAATAGGATCCTTGTAAAAACTGTTTGATTTCCTATGCACTTACCTCAGTTGTCCAGCACTGCAATGAATGGAAGTGAGTCTCTTCCAGGTTCATTCGGTCAGTAATTTTTTATAATCTTCTTTCTATGATTTCATGTAATCGGGATGGCTGAAACAGATTACGCTTTCTTCTCATTCTTAATATCTTCACATCAAAGTACAAAAGCTGTATTCTTTGAACGTTTGTAAACTGGCATGGCTGCACAGGCAGGAACTGCGTACCTTTATCTGTAGTAAAAAAATTCATTGATACGCTAAGTGTCGTAGTTAGTTTGATGTCGGAATACTGCATTATCAGCCGGTTCGTATTACGTACGTTTCATTGCCATAGGCAACAACGTATATAAACATAGAGTATGAAGCGACGCTTTACTTCGATAATGAGATGCATCAATTGAATGTAAAATAATATAGTTAATTGAGAAGATTTCTAAAGGAATAGGCCAGGGTCTGCCAACGACACATACATGAGATTTTTTTTATGAAGAATTAAATTGCGTTGGGCGACTTCGTGTACCACATTGTGGGGTAGATCAGCCTTGGTGTCAGCACAATTTTTCGATGACTCAAGCTGAAGTCGAAGGGTATGACTCTTTTACTGATGCCGCTGTTGTGGTAACTGTATTAACTGTTAATGGCTAAATGGTGTTTATGAGGATCGGGTGGATACAAAATGGCTGGATTCAAGAGGCCTGCCGGTTGCGTTACGTGTTAGAGGACCCGCTTTAGTCTCTAAGGCTTTGTTGACGGTATTGAGCAATGTAAATGATGGCCACTAAAAGATCACTTACGGGATCGTGCTAGAGAGCACGCTCTCCATATTTAGGCTGGCTTTCTTTATGAAATTGGTCAGAGAGGCCATGGAGGTATTATTTATCACGGGTTGTACGTGTTGTTATGGCGAGCGGATACAGCGACGCAGTGCCTTACTTCGCCCAAACGATACTTCGAAGAGGATACTGCGGATCTTAGATACTTAGGTATTCCTCTTAAGCGATTAGTTTTGTCTGTCATGCTTTTTTCTTTCTTTCATTTGATGCTAGATATCTTAGTGTAAAGACACGAGCTCACCTCGAAATCCATCGAATAGCCCACAGCAGATTACTCATTTTCTTCTCAGCATTTTCAAGCGCGTTTGCTGCACTCTTTCCTCCGCTCTGTCCGCTCTGTCTGTCTGGTGGTGTCGTTGTGTCGCCGCTGCGATTGCTGATGATTTTGTGACGCGGGCAAACGGAGAAGAAAGGAGGCCCGACGGAGCGCGCGAATAAAACACGCTTCACAGTCAGTGAATGACCAGATATTGTCTTCAAGACTTCCACTTGAGACTGACCGAATTCAGGCAGGAACTTTCGAAACAAACTTAAGGTAAGCAATTTAAATAGCAGATACAAAGAAATGACAATGAAACACGCGTGTGAACCTTTTCATGTAGCCCTTATCACCTGCATGCAATAATAGCTACATTACCAAGCTACCAATATGATCCACTAGAGAATGATTATTTGAAAAAAATAACGGCTCTATACGACGTTGAATTGTTCTATCATTTTTTAAAAACAAACAACTGAAATAACAGTACGTCGAAATAGAGAAGCAGATCTAAACGTAATACTAATAGTGAATGTTCAAAATGGCATCTATACCAACAATAACACATTAGTTTCAAAATAATATGTAACATTGACAGTTCTTGAGATAATTGTTTTCCATCCATTTATAGAGCTGGACGAAAGCATTTATTTATATCGAATAAAGTGAACCCTAAGGAGGGCATACGCTCGAATACGTAGCGTCTAAATACTTCTCAAGGAAGCAAAGAAAATACCAGAAGACGAACGATTTTCCCTACCAATGCTGCTATAAATAGGGCAGGGATGATCAAATTAATATTCTATTAGTGTATATCTGGATCTACATATCATTCTTAACCTGAACGCATCGTGCACATTCTAGATGACATTGTTGAAGATAGGCTACCAGTTGCTGCGGTCGGCTGTCCGAAAACAGAGAATTTCGCCGTTCCGGAACGTTGTTGCCACTCAGATGTCGCCAGACGACGCTGTCAGTACGAGCGCTGAAGTCGACGAGGAACTCGTGCCGGCGCCACAGATTTCGCGTGTTGACCGCATTAACGATACAACCATTTGCGTCAGCTTCTCCGATGATACCCACTGTAACTTCAGCACTGTCTGGGTACGCTGTTTGATTTCTGATAGAGATTTTTTTATGAAATTCAAAGTATAAATCTTCTATTCAAGTGTCTAGTCACATGTACGATAATTTCGTCTGGAAGAGTTCGGTTGCAATTCATACAAGTATGTTAGATAATATTATGTCATAATCAGTCGTGTAACGTAAGCGGAAGATAGGGCTAAACGTCATGGAGCAGTATTTTATTGTAGCCTAGTGCGAAATATTTAAAAGAGCCCTTAAATGGATACTCCGATAAAATTTTGTCTAAGCATCGATATCTAACATTGAAATGTTACGGTTATGTCAGAGATCAGTCTTGTTTCAGTTAGCTGTGTGCTTCATAGCTTACGATTGATTATCGCCAGTACGCATGCGCCGTTTACAGCGCCTTCTGTCATGTTTTTCTAAATTTTTTAATAGGCAATTGTGACTATTACGCCGAAAGATTAGCGCTGTTATATCAGTTGTTCGTGCATAAGCATATAATTTTGGCGGGAAAAAACTAAAGGGATAACTCTCCCGCCACGGGCTAACTGCTTTCTACCGGTTGCTGGAGATATCTTCTTGCAGTCGAGTCACTTTCATGTCATGAACAAAGCATCACAAATAACATACGCTTTCGAACACCAATGGGCCCGATTGGATTGAAAGCCGGTCGAATTCGACTACAGCATCTTTACATCTATGATTCAACCCAGCTGGGCTTCTGTGGCGTACAAGCTGACGTCGCCGATAAACAAAGGCTATTGCCGTCTGTTTGCCTTACTGTCTATCGCTTAACTGCGTAGTTTCACCCGAAACGGTGTCAAAAGTAGAGTGCGTTCCCCTATGATTCTTCTGAGATCGAGAACAGTGGTTACTCGGATGTATTTTTGGACTTTGGCTAAAGTAGTATCACTATTGCAAAATTCAGCTAAAGTCACGAACAAGCTTTCCTGAAAGATCAGTCTCTTATGTTAGAAACATTTATTTTTCCTTTAGCTCTTAACAACTCCGTGTTGCTATATCGGCCTGTCACTTCTTTTAGATAGTTTCTGTTCATGAAAATGGACATTAGTAGTTTAAGGGGACATCACTAATTTTTCAACGCATGTATTTCAATTCAAGCGACATTGTACTAACCCGAAGCCGTTTGCACGCTCGGCCTTTTTCTATTACTGTAAAACCTAAAGCAAGTCCTATGTTGAAATGCACCAACTCTCGCCAGTACATCGAGAAGCTCTAAATTATATTTCTATCTTTAATATAACGTTGGTACGTAAACGTAAACGTAGTTGGTAACGTCGTTACATAAAATTGACGCGTTCATACGTGCTGTGTAAAAGTTGCGGTAATAGCTTCTACATAACAAATATAGCTCATTTGTTCTTTCTCAGAGTCGAAACATTGCATATTAATATTAATTTAGGGCACGAACGAACATAATCAAAAATCGAAACTCCTTATTTTGTAGCCTTCTATCCCTATTCCAGTATGATGGGTTCCAGCTATCTCCCTAGCTGATCTAGTCTAGATCTGCCCCCTTCCTATTACCCAACAGCGTGTGATTGCCGTAGAAGTCGCTCGAAAAGGTTGTCCATTATCTCGATAGCAAGGTATGATACATCTGATACTTGAGGAACTGTTTGCAATTGGAGAAGCCATTACATAGCACGGCGGCAGAACACAAGCCACGGACAGGCTTGCGATGCACGACATATTACTGTGGCGTACTGAAGTCCCTTGTAATAGTTTTCTCTATACGGCATATACACTCTCGATATACGATAACCGTATACAGGCCTAGAGGCGAACGGTTTGCTATAAGCCTGCAACTATAGAGCAGCTAGCCTTCTAGCAACGTTTCGTGATAGTTCCCTTGGCAATTAGGTAAATGGTTAAGCCAGCGATTGTTTACTACCACCACCACCACCACTTCCTATTGTCTTTGAGGCTTAATCAATCAGTAAACACTTTGGAAGGTGTCGGAATAATATGGAGCTCTGAGCTCAAATAAATACGAGCGGTTGAGGACCATCCAGCCTTAAAGTATAACGTAGGTCACCTGGCTATAGATCGGTTAAATATTTATAATTCAGTGCGTGAACAGGTCCACACGAAAACGATGGCTGTTAGTGCGAAAAGTGTAACGCTCAAATGTAAGCGCATGAATAGATCTCGGCGGCTGTTCGAGCAGCAAAGAGGCCTTACCTATACACTAAGCAACCCAATGAAAACATGCAATTCTATATACAGACATTTTCACATATTTTGTATACCCTTTGAGGTTAGGGGCATGTGGTGGGTTGCCACGCGCGCTATCTTATTCTACATAGAGATGCCCTGTCATCTGAACTGGTGGAGCTGTCTTCAGTGTGCGCAACGAATAGTCAAGGCGGAGAAGATTATAGCAAAGAACTAGCTTACGAACGGAAATTTTACTAATACCCAGAGTAACCACTGATTTGGTATGTCAGCACTGTATTTGTTGGTGAAATATGCTTGCATTAAAAAAGGGAAATTAGAGTCATACTGACGGAAGTGTGAATGAACCGCTGTTGTACTCGATTCTTTCCAGTTACGCGACTCGTGTCGCTGCCCTGTATGCGTTCACCCGCTTACACAGGGCCGCAAGATAGACTGCACCCATTTTAGTCCGAAAATTCGTCCCTTATCATGGGCTTTGCGGGATTCTGGAGTTTTAGAAATCAGCTGGCCACAAGATGAGACTGGAAAACACACGGGCATGCTAAAAGGTGCTTCTATTAAGGAACGACAAAAACCACACGTGTCGGTTTTTTCTTCAGAATGGTAGGTGATTTTTTAATCAATTTATTCAGATTTGCTCGTGAACGCTAAGCGTAATTCTTATTCATAGTCAAATATGCGCAGAATCCATTTGTGCGCAGTTATTAATCTGCTACTGCTGCAGTTCTATTCAAATAAGCAATATATTATAGCTTTCTAAGCGATTGGGCGTCTTTGATTACCATGGTTCTTTTTTACGTTTCCTACGGAGCGATATTTCTGGCTGCCATTTATCCAGTAATTTAGTCTGCTATAATCTGAATGACTTTATAGCTCCTATATTACTATTTGATTATTTTGACTTTAGCGCACATCGGCTAAATGCGTCAGTAGCGCCACTTCTTCCGCCAGGGATACCCTAATGACTCCACAATTTCCTCGATTATAGCTTTATCGCTTGCGACAAATGCGTGTTTACGTTCCGGCTAGCGCCGATAGAGGCGCCACCCTCACTGGACAAGCACCAGTAGTGGTGGAACGTGTTGCGTAGAGTCCATAAGGGTTGTAAACGAGATTGTTTGCAAAAGCACCGCATCCACGTTGTAATGAAGAATGGATAATGGAGCCTTTCCACAAGTCTAATTATTGGCTCCGCGCTTTTCTAATGGGACAAATAATATCACGTTGACATGGCTCTAGCGGACAGAGTTCTAGAAACGTCTATCAAAGCAATGGTAAGCGAAGTTAGGCGTGGCACGAATTTCAGCTCCTCTTTAATGCTACCTCTACATCGGTCCAGTGAGAATCTTTAGCATGGGTGGTGGATTATGGATGCTGTTTCTGATTGATAACACAAATATTTATGATGATTAGTGATGGAGATGTTCTGTGCGTAATCATTTCTCTTTCTGTATGGTGAGACCCACTCCGAGATTAAATGGGTTTTAACTAGATGCTAAAAAAATCCTCTCTTTATGGCTTACCACCAGAGGAAACTATCCAATTCACAAGTATTATCTCAATTAGAAAGTATGTGCAGACATCGATTGTACGCGATCACTTGTAAAGTCTTGGAATTAGTTAGCCTTTCATCAGCTTAACTATTATTAAATTACAAATGGCTTTCAACGTTAGCTTTCAAGTGTCACATCCTTTCCGGCAGCTGAGGCCACTCAAGTTATCGAGTAAAGGGTATTATAGTTAGTTTCCGGCTGCGCCGTTTTCGCACACCCCTTCTCGGCTGCGATCCTTTTGGCACACGCAGAGACCTGCTCTTCCACTCTGCCTGTTTTTCCCCTTCTCGTTTTTGTATTTCACGCGCACATGTACGTGCGCAAAAGGCGTGCCACGAGTGCACGCAAAAATCGATTCGAAGTCACCCACTGTTAGCAGCACAGCTCGGTCGCTTCGTTTGAAAAAGAGGGTCGCCGTTTATCTTTCAAAATTTTCTATATGGCATAAGCATATCGTACGGTTATATGCAATATATAAGCGACACTTGACGCGGTATAGATTAACGAATTTATGCGATACTTGAGCATTGTTGGGCGTTCATAAAAACAAAGAGAAACGACGGAGGCAGTACCAAGTCGCGGATGTTCAACACCGTTGGACAGGGGCAAAGCTAAGACTGTTGTGTGGACTCCATGAAGTAATACTCGAAGATCAAGTTGTGTCTCCGCTCATTATTATTTCACCGTGGCCCTTACGATAACGGTTGATATGCACCTCTATGACGTAAATTTACCCGGAGCTATCCAAGAAAAGACAACTGGAAAAGCTGACCAGATGGCTATTCTCGCCCTACAACCTATTACATATTTCCACCGTTGCCTAACATGTTCACTGTTTATTAGTAATTTATTTCGTTCAATCCCGGATTGATGTGTTTAAACAGTTCAAGAATATTTCGTTCCATCACACATTTGTGTATTACTATTATATACTACAATATAGTTCAGGATAATCGGTAATAAATTGTATTAGCTAAGGTGGATAAAGCTGACAATTTGGTCTGCTTCTGAGACCACTGGGTTGCGGGTTAATTAATACTTTGAAATGACCATTTCGATACTTCGCAGGTTGTACCAATTTCGGCCTCTGTTCGAACGCTCAACGTCGGCAATTTCAGATGCCGTGCAAATTGAGGATGAAACATACTCTCCGCGCACCTCGGTCATCTTGTGGAACGCCGACGAGTTTGAAGAGGATCCACCTGAAGTGCCATACCGTGATTTCCTGTCCGAGAGGTCAGCTCTCAAGCAGGTCTTAAAAAATGTCGCTAAATTCGGACTTTGCGTCATCAAAGGTAAGCACTATGCGGCGTAAGCTTGACAATATTTTTGCAATTTACTTCTCTTGCTTTTATTTATTGTTTTCGTAAGTCATATTTACAAATCGAGAATGGACCGGAATGTTTCTATAAGCGTTTAAATGTCTCAAGAAAACAACTCGCTGATAGTTGACTTCAAACTGAAACGGCAATCAAAAGAACTTTGTTTGTTAAACGTAACTGAAAAGTGGCTGATATCAGTAATTTCGACAGTTTGAAAAGAATCATTTCGGTATTAAAATTCGAAGTGTTTCCACCATGTAGCATGCCTTTCAGAAGCTTTGGGCATCTTAAAATATATTGAAACACTTAAAATTCTGTAGATGGCCAGCTCTATAATTTACCGCTTTCACCTAATTAGGGTCTACCGTGTGTATTTATTTATAGGTGTGCCAGCAGAGGAAAATGAAATTGCTCGGGTGGCTAGACGCATGGGTTTTATCCGTGAGATCGGCTGCGGACAAACGTTCCATATAGGGCGGCCCTCGGAGCGTCATTCGGGTAACATGGAAACAACTAACAATCTTAATAGTAAGGCCTACCGCGAATGGTCGCCTGGGATTCAGTTGCTACACTGCATTCGTAATGATCGGCCTACACTATCCAGTGATCTTGACTGTATGGCAAAACACGAGTTCATTGACGGCTTCGCCGCTGCCCAGTGGTTAAGATATCAAGAGCCGAACGCGTTTACCGTCCTCACTCGCACTCCTGTGACGTTCAGTTTTCTCGATGTTGAACGTGACGTAAGTAGCAACTCCACCGCACTCTTTCATTTTCTTATCGCTATAAAGAACGTTGTTCAAACAGCTCTATTACGCTTAACGCCAACATATTCGCCTGATAGGAGCGTATATTGAATTAAAGATTTTACATATGTTTGTCCATGTTATTGCTTCGCCTAAATCAGTCCCTTTATCACTTTCAGTCGGTGAGAGAAATCGCATATAAAAAAAGTGCAACCTTTCATTTGTCAGAATCGTATAGCCGTTTTGACGTACACACGTTAAGACTATCGCCGACTTCGTGGTCGGTTCGCATGTTGTTTGTACGCTGTTCAAGTGAGCGATATATTCGTCATAGATGATAGGCCTGTGTCAAATGTTTGTCCACAATAGCCCATTAGATAGAATGGCAACAAATGCTCTTGTAGCGCCTGCTGCAGGTTCACTGACCCTGTATCAACGTGACACGAGCAGCACGAGTGCCCTGCTCTGCTTTACCGGATCAGCAGCGACTCGTAAACAATTTCTATATCTGTGACGGTGCAACTGTCCTCCTCGCAGTCATACAGCATCTTGCCTTAACTGATTCGAAACGTCATGCAATCTTGTGCTGTGGCTGGCCTTTTCTATTAGCCTTCTTTATTACCATAAGCCTACCGAAGACGCCATTGGTTTATTAAGCAGACATCGAAGCGTGCGTCACGAAAGGTGTCTTATGCGCAACTTTACAGAGATCCACGCACGCACATAAATGTAATCTTGTGAAAATGATAGATAGAGAGTGGGCGACGCTGTGCTGAAATCTTACTGGAACGTGAGTTTTGCTATTTTTCAGAGGTGGCACCGTGAGACAAATCCGATCATTACTTTAGATTCACGTGGTCATATCAGAGAAGTGCATTATAGCACTCTGTCGATGAGACCGCCGCTGCTGCCGACTACACAGATGCACGACTTCTACAACGCGTTTCGTCTGTTCTCCAAACGTTTGCAAGACCAGAAGCTGGTTTTCGACCTGCAAATGCAGCCTGGGGATCTCGTGATTTTTAACAACAGACGGGTTATCGAGCGAGGCACCAACGAGATGGATACATCGAGCAACGTCTTTTTTAAGGGATGCTACATGGATGTTGGCGAGGTTTTAGCTCTCTATGAAAAAATCAAAAAGGATGACGCTATTGATGAAAAATAGACCGTAGAACTTGCCGAAAATTTATGACTGGACGTTTAAAGTGACATATTTGCATCAAAAATGCTGCTAATCAGTCCCAGATGAACCTCATTCCTTCGGCGGCTACCTATGCCGCGAGTACTTTCTTGCAACTATTTGCTACAAATTTAGAACATGGTTTTATAGAAAGGAATGCATAGTTTATCCTCCTGGCATCAACGATCCTTGTGGCACTACATATTATGATATCCATGATGTCATGCCATGTAAATATGTAAATATATTCTAAGACAATGCTGTGACGTATTGGGTGGTATGCGTCCATTTACTACGTATACGATTTGTGCCCGAGGTGAGTTAGAGTTCTATCGCTAACGGGAAAATAAAACATACACGCTTTGTACTCTACCTAGTGAAGAGGTTCTCCGTGTTCTGACCTGTCTTCTTTCTAACTAAATTGGGTTTATGGTAACTTGCTATTATTACTTACTATGCTTTTACAGGTACTCTTCAAAGTAATCTTTTGTACCTGTTTTATATAATGATGAACTCACGATGTTAGCGTGCTGTATAAAGAAAACAGTTGAGGAGTCTAAACAAAGGTGACGAAAGATGGCATTGCGGTTGCCTACTAAGTACAAGTCATTCATTTTATATTATGCTGCTTATGCACCTTTCGGTCAGAAACGTCCAGAACTGTCTTTTTTGTTTGTTTGCACTTAACAGTAGTAGGTATGCATCCTATGCGAACAAATCCTCGGAATCACCTATTTTTAGGTGCAGCACTAAGAACTTGGCCCCATTAGGAATAAAACCAATGTTCTACTATACATAGCAACCATAAAATCAGCTCTTAGCTTATCCAATAACAATCCCTTATCTTTCTTAACTTCCTATCTGTATTTTATTTCCTATCTGTATTTATTTTCCTGATCATTAATATCTGGTAATAATTTGTTCCAACTTTGACATTTGAATCACCGTGGCAGCATGCTTGTTAATTATAGTTTCCGTAGCTGCGCATTTAAAAAGGTGCGCATTAGCTACTCAGATGACGCCGCTTCCCCGGAATTATCATTAGAGATTACGTCAAGCGTCTGCCGTCCCGTCATTAAGTAGTATGCTTCTAATATATAACAGCTGTTGGTGTCCATAGACAGATACTTCGTTGTATCCTCACAGGTTTGATTCTATGGATTACCTAACTGTCTCAAATCTCAGGGCAACTCCACCATTTTTCCCGCGATCTATTGCACTGATTAAGTAGTATTATGCGGAGACGGTTGTCGAGATTGCTGAATACACGTCTAGCTCAAATATATTAACATCGGTTTAGAGCTTGATAAAGTGACGTCTGAACTAAAAGAGTGATATGTCATAGTTTTTAGCGTCGATGGAACTGATGTGCTCCTCATTTGAGATAGTCAAATACATGGTATCGCAAATAGAATGTGAAGCTAAGACTCTCTGAATGAATATTGGGTTCGGGTCTTTGAAAGTACTCATTTTAAGCTTCATATCTACAACCTACTTTGTATGATTTGATACAGATTTAGAAACCTTAGCAAGATCCTAGGTTTATTGATTTGCACGAAGATGTTCCAAGTTTTCCCCTTACCATCCAACTTATGCGGATAAAGTACCTAGAGTTTGTCATTGGATGTACGGAATGAATAGGAAGAAAGGAAGATGCATAACGTCAGCTAGACGCGCTGAGAGAACATTAGCCCCGAACCTGGGTAGGTCACATAAAAATATTTTAATCATTTTCATTCATATTTGTCATTAACTGGATAATAAAATCTGAATTAGAACCATCTAACAGTGGCATAGTGAATTTCACTAAACAAACCCTTGAGCTAAGCTTAGAACATCTTGCAGATCTACTACATCTTGCAGACCTACTATTGTTGTGCTTCTAGATCAGGTATAATATAATGATACAATGGTTTTGACGGTACATATCAATATATTTGTATAAAGATACAAAAAGGATCCACAGCAACGACAATATATATGCATTTGTATTACAAGATATGATCAGTCATTTTTGTACCCCTTAAGTTGTAATATTTATAGGCTTAGAGAAAGTTCAAAAGGATTAAAAATTCGCGATATAGTAACGCATTCTTCGGTAGCCTCAATAAGCCAGGCTCCCGAGGGGGCACCACGAGGCAGCAGCCTGCAAAGTACATATCACAGTTCTTTCCACATTTACTACAGATACGTTCCTCGCTAGGTTTATGGAAGCGCCCGTCCGTATATAATTTTCAGTGGAGTCCGTGAATCCCGAAACGAGTGACTACATGTAGTATGTCTGCTCCGTTTTTGTCTAGTTATTATCCCTAATCGCGCCCGTTCTGAAAAATTCACCGTCTGTTTCGGCGAACATCTGCTCCCACTTGCTGAGACACACGAAGGTTCCAGAATACAGAATGCGATATCCTAGAAAAGTGACAGGGTGCTAATTAGAGGTAATCCAGTCGGTTTCTTACCGTACGATGAAGACCCAAAGGATGATCCAAAAAGAAAGCTTTCGCTCAGTTAAGTAGTTCGACATTTCCTATTGTAAGGTCCTCCCAAATTAGATTTACTTTACGAAGTGCTGTTATGAGGAAAAGGCAACTGGGTACCTTGATCTCACACCATGCAGTCAGCGTTTTTCCGTAATGTGCGAGGTAAAGCTGTGACAATCAAAAAAGATGCGCAGCCCAAGATACAGAAACCTGTTAACGTATCGAAGGAGGGATCCAGCAAAAGAGTGTTTTGTCAGCGTCGTGGCCCTTCCCCTTTTTGATCTTTACAGACTTTGTCTTACATTGGTCCATTTCAGTCTTTTTACTGCCATCTGAAACTCAGTCAGCGACTGCTGCACTTGAAATCTATTAAGTTTGTAAATTGCCAGATTATTCGCGCGAAGGGTAACTTCAACCAGATTCTTTCTATTTTGTCAAGAAGACGTTCAAGTAAGACCGAGAACACAGAGAGCCTCAGACTATGACCTAGGGCCAGGGCACTCCTTTGGAACGGAAAAGGGGCGTAGTTCCAGCATTCCGTCATCAATACTCACATTGTTTTCTAGTAAGATTGCAGCCAGCAGAGCTAGCGCATTTTATGGTGCGACCAGGTTCGTCAAGGTACGCAGGACCGATTTCCTATACATGTATGAAATGCTCGACATATTGTTGAGTGCTTTTTTGATGTCGATCATGAAGACGCCGCATGCTGTCTCCGTTAAGCGCTATTCCCTTTTTCCTTTGTTGATATAGGTTTCCTATTCTCTAAAAAGGCGAGCAGTCTCTTGATCATCAGACCGGCAAGAAGTCTATAGCATATGGTCTTCTTAGCGTCTTTGCACCACGTCGATGGCATAGCAGAATATCTCTCCATAAAGCCGGCAAAATGCGAGCACGTAATTAGCCCTTAAGGGAAGCAGTCCAGCGAAACTAGAGCGAGAGCACTCAGAGCCTCCTGCCTCGTTCCTCTGCAGATTTTCCAGGGCTTGCAAAACGTTTAGCATGGTAAAAATTTGCTCGAGCAGACTGTGCTCTGTCGTGAATTTCTCATTACCGCTCGCAGAGAACAATGAGCCCATTTAAGATTTATCACTCGTCGAAAACACACTAGCAGAGTGATTCATTAGTGCAATTGAGCTTATTGGACATGTGGTCGATCCACGGTGTGTTAGCAGTTCGTATGGCTGCCGCTATGCTTTTGCTATTTGTCGACTTTTCGATATCTTTATCGTATGACGTGTATTATTTGGCAGATACTTGGCGCCTCTTCCATAGGATGAACTGCAGCCTCTATATTTTGAGCTTTATTTCCGGCATCGCCTTAAGGTACTCCATCAGACGGCTGGTTCCCAACACGAAACGATGTCTGTCTATGTCAGGTTCGACCCTAGACCACAACGTGTCCTTAAGATTAGCAGGCAAATACGTTACCCATTAAGCTCTAACGAAAACGGTTATGGCGTGCATATTTGGTAGCAGTCTGTGTTCGTGGCTCATCAATTAACGCGACGAAGATCATCGAACCAGGGTTTGTTTTTTAGACGGATGACAGGATGATTTCGATGAGGTGTTGCACATAGCTCTTCATGGTGATGACACAGGGTATTGGGATGACTACGTGTGCTCGGTCTGAAAATTCCCAACATCCAGACAACTTGGCGGGGGAAAGTCTTTGGAGGTCCAAGATGTTCCCACCGACATCTTGGAGCGATCGGAATGAGTATTTGTATACACATCCGCCCTCATTCGGCGAGCCATTTCTTCTAGTGAAGCGAATTTTTTCTCAGGTAATCTTCGTTGTAAACACATCAATAAGCAATCCTTCGGCGTGTTCCTCAAATGGGCATGGAACTTGCGTTAATTATTCAGCGACTATAGCCTATAAGCTTGTCTCTGAGCGCTGATATGCCATTTGAGACAGTCCGGCTTAAACGAGCTTTAAAGCTAGCTATGATAAAGAAGAAGATAGAGGGTAGCGATAGAGCTTCAGGGCGTAAAAACAGAAGAGACTAAATGGGCACGTTGCCCAGGCTTCCGTCAGCAGGAGGATATCGATATCTGATAAGCTGTCAGCTTAAGAAGCGCTAACGTTGTAGCATTCTTGCAGTTTTATCAAATAATTCTTAGTGTCTTGTGGAAGACGCGCCCCGTCAACTACTCTGGGATCAACTTCTGGCTGGACGTGAGCCGCCGCATTTGAGGCCACCGCTGGTAAGACTTAATTCACAAAATTCCCGCTAGTTGGCGGTAGTGGTAAAAGAAGATACCTGTTCCAACCCGTTGATGTAACGGTGGGTACTTTATGTTGGCGATCCGTTCGATCGCCTCACTATCGGTGGCTGCTTGTACTGCTGGAAGTTTTGTCTCCGTATTTCCGTAAGCCACCAGTGATTCTGATATGCTGCTGTTCTTCTGAGTAATTATTTGCTTTACCTCTTTTCTGTAAAATACAACCCGAGATTACTTAAGAACGGACCTTTATTTATTACATACGCCAACAAAATTCTGAAGTGTGTACAAATTAATGTCTTTCAACCGCGAGAGGATTGAGTGCTTCTTGAGCAAATTTCGAAGGCTAGAAAATCATATGAAAAAAAAATACTGATAACAGTTGGTCTTGATTATTCGAAATTACTAGAGTTGATAGTTCTACGTATTAACACTCTTCTGATACGTTTGTATAAGTAGTTTGGAGGTGTAATAATTTATTAAATAAGCCTATTTTTTTATCTAAAAAATTGCTTTTAGGCTACAGAGTCTTTCTGTTAACTATACGAAGGCCTATTACAATCTGTGGTGTACAAAAACAAACGCTGTATCCACTGTGAGTCGTATATCATTTTAGTTTTAAAATGTTTTAGAATTTTTGTATTGACATAAATCCATTTGCGTGCATTGGTTCTTTTTTTGAAAACGAAGCTACAGCACTTCCCAGTCAATTAGAAATGCAATTTTTCCATGGAGCTGATCCATCGTTGAAAGCTAAAAACCAGATCCTTAGACATTTTATTTTCACGAATGCTTAAACCTAGTATTTATGATTGTGTTAGTATGAATTAAGGTATTACGCGGGCTCTGAAGTCACACTCAGTAACCGCAGCACTTTTCCTGTAATGTCGATAGAGAATGTATAATTTTTTTTTGATTTTAAGTCGCCATTGATTACCTTTAATTAACTATTCTCGACAGAGTTTGATGCATTACACATTGCTTGGCAGGCTCCCTTCTGCAACGCCTAGGAGGCTGAATAGTAGGTCAGCCAATTGCACCTAAACAAACCAGCCTATTGCAGATCCGCAATAGAGCGAGAGAGACCAGAACTGTCTCAATAAAATCAATAGATACCAGATAGGTCTATTATTGATACTCAAATTTATTGACACTTTACGACGTCAAATGTACATGATTCATGTGTTGAAGATAGCAAAGAGCCCAATAATCTATTATGATTAATTTTTAGAAATACTTTTTATAAACAAAGATATGTAGGAACTCGACTTTAAAGGCGATTGAACATTAGGGCTGTTTCGACCGACTAACGATTAGATTGAAACTATTAACGTAAGTGAAAAGCAAAGCCGCATCAATCCTCGTTAAATGAAAAAGCTCTACTGCGCTCTTTACATACGCGGAGCAAAATACTAGTTCCCTCTTGCAGCTCTAGTAGAGGTTTTTCCACATGCAGGAACGAAACATAACGGCAATGTCGCTGCAATACTGACTATCTGCTGTCGCACAAGTACGAAATTTCTCGCTATCTGTTATTGATCAGCTGGTTCATACACTTTCTTATCGTTCAACGTAGTCTACGTTTGGGTGCAGCAATGGTTGAAACTATAAAAAAACACCTCAACTGTGACATGACATAATCGATAATAAATTGGCGAAATAAATCAACAGTACAATGACAGAAGCTTCTACTTCATTTATAACCATTTACATGACTACGATTAATTTAACGTCGTCATTGTCAATTGTACAATTCTGCAGACAAATAACTCTTAACCTACGTTTGTTTTTGCTTGTTTGTTTTTAGATCTTCTTTCGGCGATTGCTGCATCTCATCAGTCAACCATATTGTTAAACCAACATCGATATCGGTCGAAATAGATAAATACATCTGTTAATCCTTTGGTGAAGTGCGTTGAAACGTTCACTGAAGCCAATAGGATCCTGCTTGTATTTCATAGTTCATGATTGGCAGCTAATCTTCGGAAAACTGTTCAGTATTAATAGTGGCACTGTCTAAAAATGCAAACATATGGGCATACTTTGACGAGTCTGTGCCTATTGGCACTTCGTGATCTTTGTCATATACCTGAAAATGACCTTCCAGAGATTGTGCTGGACACACTGTCATCTTTTGCCCTTGTGCTGGCTTTGAAGGGTTTTCAAGCATTCCCGGAGGATAAAAAGCCGTGCGGAACAACGTATAATTGTATTGTCCCTCCCTCTCATAGAGCTTTTCTGGGCCATGAAGAGCGTACGTCTGCAATGGAAGCAGTCAAAGTAACAACCTTTTACATTAATTAAAGATTAACGTGGGGGTGCTTTCGGCTGACACATAACTTTCTTTTTACAATTTTAGCGTTCTTTCGCGTTTCACTTTGAAGTCATCTATTTGCTAGGACATGAAAGCTGGCTCCCACTAGAAGGTTTAGCGGGAGTGAGCCCTGCTGAACTTATCAGAAATAGCCTCAAAAACCTATTGAAGATTACGCCGCCATAATAACACTAAAATTTAATTCCATTACAACGCCCTCAGGGTTAATTAAGTGCACTAATGCAATTAAGACAGTATTTAAGTAAATGATGGCAAGGAGAACAGATGAATAATATATGATCACTGCTAAATAAACTCCTGGATATAAATTCATTAATTAACAAGTTCCTATTTACACAATATTCAGCTTATACGTCTGAGTTTTTCCAAAGTGGGGTGCATGCGATTCCAATGTAGTTTTAGAAACGATTAAGAAATACATAGCTGTACCTTGATAAATTCTATAACTTCGGTGTCATTAACGCTGTTCATTTGAAGACGACATCCCCAAGCGGCTAAGGCGATAGGCTGCAATAGCAATACAAATTACCGTTCGTCGGGACGACTCTTTATGATTTTGCCTTTTTCCTATTATTACAAAGTTTAAAGTTGGCGATACTGAGCCGTTACATAGAAATAATGCGCTTTTCCAGTCATTTTCAAACTACTAACTGCGAACGATTTACCTATTTTAGACCGGCAAACAGTTACAACAGATCCAGTAAATGCTGAGATCACAGGTTTTCGCACGTCCTTTCCTATAATAAACTGCCTCATTTGCCAAATGCATAAAGTATTTCTGCATGCAAACTTACGTAATTGGGATCGAGAAGTGGCTCGCGAGAAATGACGTATTTTCTGACGCATCGGGTAACCAGTGATCGCAGCCGCGCTACAAGGTGCTCAGCCGTACATGGGTGATACAGCATTACCACGCTACCATGCTAAAGAAACAACGATATAAGTGAAACACACTAAATGTCCGCAACGACAGATGTTTTTATGTCTTTTTATGGTTGTATATTTCAAAGAAGAAATAGATCTTCGACTAGAAACTTAATCGGAGGTAATAACGTTTTATGTTATATTACTGGCGTCCAACCACGGTTTGGACAACTTGTTTTACGCATGCGGTAGAACTTGCAGTGCAGTGAACCAACCTCGATAGAGTGAAGGTACCGCTGGCGAGGTACGTGATAGTATTCACCAAATATTGGCCACACGGGTCGATGCCCCTCTCTGGAAGGCGGCAACACGACAATAAAATTAACCAATAATAATGTAATATGCCAGTCATTATGCCCTACTACAATTAAACATCGACGTAGAGCTTTCCATCCAGATTGGGGGCAATTTACTTGCAATAAACCTTTACTATACTTTCGAAATATACCGATTTACTATACTTCAGTTTTGTGATTCGAAGCATGGACACAAGCTTTCAAATAGAAATTATCTAACGATGCCTATGTTAGGGTCGATCAATTGTGCCGATTTTAAAATTATAACGCAATTTTATCGGTCAATAACTTCTATATATTGCTAATGTACAGAGATCTTAAGGGCTTTCTTTTCCGTGATGATAAAGAGGCCTCATCAACATAAATGCTTTGTTGGAACGTTGACATCTGAAGTGGACGAAACGCGTACAATTGTTACGTTGTCGACGCTGAAAATGGCGGATTGCGACTTGGCTATGAAAGCTTGAGGGCTATCTATTAAAACTGATATAGTAAATCAATATAAATATCATTATAGAAGAAGAATTTAGGGTAGTGGAGTTTCCTTGTTAGTGTTATTTCAATCTTCTAGACTAAATATACGTCATATATTTCTATGAACCTACAGTGACCATACTACTTTACATGTTTTTGCTAATTCTAGAATTTCTCGTTAACCCTGCACGACTAATCCATTAATAGAGGTTTCCAATACCTAGATTAAGTGGTAAATGTTATATCATTCCGCCTGTTCCAAGACTTACATTACAGGGATCACGTGGTCGTACGTCACCTCCGTATACATACAGTAATGGTCGGGCTGTAATTTACGTGGGATTGAACAAATTTATAATTAATTGTCAGTTGCATAATGAGTGTGCTGATTAAGATTAGGTGAAGCTTATCGCGAAAAATACGCTACAAGAGTACGTTTCTATAACCGATACATTCGTACAGTCGTTGCCTTGTCACATTCAAAAAAAAGCTCAACTTCTCCAGTCGCATAATAGGCGCCTCTTCTAGTTGCAGTGCAACTATTCCTAAACTTATTGTATGCAAACTGGTATTCAAGTTAACCCCTGCATATAGTTAACAAAAAGATATTTCAACGACGCAGACTCAGCGTGGCGCTTACGAATTGCTTCAGATTTAGCTCATACCTTCCGCAGAAGCAGAGAAACCGATACCAAAAGGCCGTTACTTAATTATCGACCCGATCAAGCGTTGACGCGCTGTAATGAACGCCTGAAATTATCTAGTTAAGCCCGCATACAAGCTCTCGGATATAATATAGTTACCTATCGAGATTTTTTTCAACCTTCCAAGAAGGAAGCGAGTTGACCATTGACATAAATCGTTTGATAATTGTGTTGAACAATCGCGATCCTATCGGTGGCACCGAATTAACAGCAGGAAATCCGGCATCCGAGGAGGTTGGCTCATTCTTTCACTTGTAGGTAGCGGACACAGTAATGACGTCTTGTCTTTTGTCAAAAAACTAAGGAGTCAATGAGGCCGATAAATCGGTGACTCTGTCCCGACTGTTGTCGGGTCCGCTTAAGAAATTGTCCTGCTTTCTCCTGAGATGCCTAAACACCACTTAGTTAGCTGCAATGTAACACTCAAACTGTTGGATTTCAATTAAACACAGCTGAATGTTGAAAGTTTAGCTATCTTCGTTACGTACGTCCAGCTGTCATCACTGTCTATGAAAAGCTCTACCCTGTTGTTTAGAAACGCGACTCGTACTGCTTTGTTAACAAGCTCTGTAACTATGCCGATCAAGCAGACGACTAACTATTTATCTTGCCATCGTCGGCTGTTAACACGTTCAGCTGATGAGCTGGACCGGACTAGTACGACTATTACGATGGGCGAAGAGAAGGCTGCTCTTCTCTTCGAAGAGAAGGATCTCAGCGGCCCTAATGAGTTTTTGCCAAGTAACACTTTTTGTCACGCCTAAAGCCAGCTACTGTAGCAGTGGCATATACAATAATGACTTATCACATTTTATTGATCAAACCAAATAAATGGTTTTTCTGACAGGCGATTGCTGTCTCTGTCGCTATGTAGATAAGAAAAAAGCTCTACTTTTTGACGGATTTGCGCAACGGATTTGAGTAAAGAACACAGTATGTCTTTCTCTATGATAATAAAATGCAGCGCCGTACTGACACGTTACGAGTGCAGTGATGTGAGATTATTCACAATCGTGGTTGCTGCCCAACGTTCTTCCGTCAATCGCGTCCAAAGGGCATCTAGCGCTTCCGGCCAATACTACCAGTATCAACAAGCAATCATCAACAGCTACAGTTATTCCCTTGCTCACCAAATTAGGCTACGTGCCCTCCCATATGGCAGAGCTATTCTTCTAGTTCGGTTTTTTACTGATGTTGAAGATGTGGCCGCGTTCCTCAGACCAAATATGCTTGAGAACTTTCCTGGCCTTCATTTGGTGGGTGAAGCTGAAACAAATGTGCAAACCTTTGACGACTCTCATATCTGCTATTCGACGTGACAATGCACCCGTCCCTCCCGTAAGCATGAATCAGTGCTGTCATGCAGAAAAGATCGCGCTCCAGAACGCTTTGGAACTTCGCGACGGTAAATTAAGCACGGTCGATTATCGGTGGCCTTTTCAGAAACGGATTATACTACCTAACCGTCAAGCACGGTTGTACAGTGTCTCCTATCCATGAAGGCTATCGGTACCATGAAGTCAACCTCTTCGGTCCGACAACTGATTTGCGAACGTAACCACTAAAAGGTCAGCGACTCCCTTCACAATAGAAAATCCGATTAGGCCGTCAGCCCGATCGTCTGCGAAGCTGCCTTTTCACTAGTCGTAAGTGCTGATTACCAAAGTATAATGAAAGGCAATCTCGCACATCGGTTGACGTTCAGCCCGCGGTACGATCTACTATTGACACAGGCGGATCCTTCTGCCAAAATGCTACGGCGGCGTTCAGCTTGACGCCAACGACTCCGGAGATGCGTCCAAATCAGCGCATAAAACCGCATGGTGTCTTAATGTATGTGACTGTCATAATATATATATGACTGTGAAACAATTGCGCCTATTTCGAGCTGACTATGAAATATTTGTCTATATATTTGTACGTTTTAAACATCTAGTTTTGAGCTTAAAGATATATTCATTTCGATACGGAAATATTTACTTGTGTACAGGATATATGTATAATCAAATAGCACGAAAAAATTGTGCAGAATAAATTGTATATAACCATGAACAGCTTACACTATAATGGTCGTGGTAGTTAGCAGGAAGATTTATACATTCTTTCTTGTTTTGCAGTTTCCCGTACAGCGGATATTTTGAGTTTCGAGAGGAACATAACAGCGTTCCAGGATCCGGCCAATCCAACGTAAGATTTGTCTGCAATTGGCATCGTCAAAGTTACAACATAAATAAACATAGAATACTTTTTACTGTTGTGGGATGTGTTAGTGAATTTGATATATTTTTCTAGGATGCGCTTTAGACAAGATCGCCTTTTTAGATACATAATAGATAGATTATTAGTAAGTTGGTGATGATTCTCAACAGTGGTCATTGCTGGTCCATGAAAAAGGTTGCCCTGACGTTGTTTTATCGGTGATCTTCAACCAAGCCTTCGATGCCTCACAATAGCATCTATGCGGCAGCAAGTATCTAAAACAGCCTTTCTGTTTATGACATATCACGCATATGCAACCTGGGAGAACTTCAGTTCTACTAACGTTCATAAATTCAATAAACAAAAGCAGTGATTAAATGTTATGGAGTACTAATAAGTTTTTTTTTTTTTTTACTAAATATGGTATACTTAATAATAAGTATACCATAGTAATAACTGTGAATGAAATTACATGCAGCACATATATTTGATACACTCACCTTACCGTCATCGCAATTAGAGTCGATTCCCATTTTTATGGGTTCAGGGCTGAAAAAATGTCTGTATGTTAACGCTCATCTGATAAGGTAAAAGTGGTACAGCCTCTCGTTGTTTGTTATTCCTTGCCACTTCTGCGATTTGGTAGCGACAATGACTAAGAGACATCACAGATAGTTGACGATTTTCGGTGACGCTAAGAGCTAACCGTATTTTTTACGCAGTACTGTATATTTTAAATATTGGCGCTAATTTTGAATGGCTCCCGTTTGGTAGGTCACAGAAGCCGTACTAGCTCTTCTGAAATCGTGACGCGAAACAGGAGGTGGGACATACAAAAAACATCTCTGTCATGCATACAGATGCCAATGCATTGTCGCATGACGATGATGAGTTGCAGCCGAGTTACACAAAAGTCTATGATATTCTATTCAACGGGCACTTGTTTAATTTAACTCGGTTACAAACACGAATACCAATATTCAAGGCCTGATCGCTTACATAGAACGAACTAATAATATGTGTGCCCGTGCGTAAAACTGTAATATAATTAGTAATCGGTTTAGTTTGACTTCAAATTATGTTAATCGTAAAGAAAATGACTAAACCGGGAACCTCTATTATAAATAATTCATTAATTTTTCATTGAAATTCTACCTGTCAACACTACAGCAGAACAATGACCTACCTGACAAAGAAACGCCCGCTTTCATAACTCTTCTTATGTTTATAGTTTCAATTTTATGGGCCAATTGTCGCGTGAAAAACGACCTTCGGATCGTAACGAAATATAATTAGATCAGGTTTTATGCTATTCGGTGGTAGAGTGTCGTCATTTGTGAGTATTTTGTTGCCGCCGAGTAACATGTAACGGTGTGCTGTTTGAGGGTACAAATAAATTCTATCGCCAAAAGTAACGAGTTAGATACATGAGTGTTTCCAGCCATTGTGCATAACATCAGGTAGCATTTGATTGTATGCTAACATAATATATCTGTGCGATGTAACCGATGATGATTTTTTTTATATTGCAATAATCGCTGCGCTTCGTGATGCTTCGTCATGTCTTGCCGCCTCGTCACACTAGATTAAAAATAGACATATATGATGACAATTCAAATATGTGATTCCCTAACAATTACTCACCTATTTATCCTAGAATTCCAAATAGAAACTGATTCAGCTAAATTGACGATTTAGGAGCAGACGATTTAGGAATAACAACATCGAGGCACTCGTTAATTAAAAATGATCTACAACGTTAGTTGCGCTACCGGACAAGCAACAGTACGTATCGTTCCACTACAAGACCTTATTTTCCACAGCTTATGTAATATTATTACACCTGTTTAATAATGTTAGTTTCATGTATAAGAAAAAAAAAGGAAAAATACTATAAAAGGTACTTCTCTCTTTTTTTTCTGTTTCTCCCAAAATATAAATGTCTTATCATGGGATTCTAATCGGGGGCCTATGTATTTTTCTAGCCAAATGCTTTACCGAACTAGCCACGCTCAAGTGGCCTGACGTACATACACATAAAAATTGTCGACATATATTGAATGAAATGCATGCAGCTTTCAGTTTATAAACAACACGCGTCATAGGTACGCATCAGGTAAGTAAAAAAGCAGGCGAGGCCATAATCACGTTTTTACCAAAATCCTAAACGAAATGAGCGTTTTTTAAGTGGATTTCCAATGGGCAATAATTTTAAACCCGAGACACATTTGTTAGTCCCGAGAATCGAATCGGCGAGACAAACAATACAGGAATACATTTTATGGAAGAAACTGCCTGGGGGGCGGGAAGGTTTATACTGCATTCCAAGGGATTTAGATAATTGATAATCGTCTGGATTTTAGAACGCAATCTTCACAGAAACTTTTCGTTGGCCTGAATCATGGCAAATTCCAAGTAATCTGGTATCTCTGTTTATGTCACGTTCGACATTCCCAAAAAAACTCAACTACAGCAAATAATTTAGAGGCACGTAAGACTAGACCGAAGAATTCGAAATAACTTAACTTATTCATTGTAATAAAAAAAAAAAGGTAGGGATTGTCTGGACATGTCCCGATGTACTAACTAGTAGATTATTTTGCAAAGATCGTTTTGGGCAAAGGTTTTCATAGCCATCAATAACATGTTATTCACGCCAATCAAGACTGGTTGAAACGACATGACGTGGTCCCATCAAGGCCACAGAGCTTATACACAGGTCTGGCAGTAACCAACACTGTTACTGCTATATCCGCAAGACTCTCCGGTGAGGGCATTTGAGGAGTAATACAGAAATTTACCTTTTCTCCCTCTCGCGAACGAGTTACGAGAACCCAAACTTCACAATGATACATACGTTCAGTTATCGTGAAGTGCAGTTTGGGATATGAAAAAAGAGAAGAAACGTGCACTAGAAGAAGTGAGCGTACGATTGGCGAAGCTCGAACTACATTTACAGGTATAATTTGATCTACTGAGCACTATTAGCAAAATACTCTAGTTCCAGTTGCCCTGAGCCGTATCGTATCATATTTAGGTTCAATATGAACATAAGACAAATAACTTATTCATAATTATGGCTCGCAATGTGACAAATCACCTTGTGTAATAACGTTTCAGTGTCGTATTCGTAATGCTTTCGAGCATCATCAGAGAGGATTATATTTATTATATACGCTGCCAAATTATCCAATTTAACTCCAAGCTTCCTATGTTAGATTAAATGAAAAGTGATTATAATAAGGGCGCACGATATTGCAATACATTTATACATGATATTAGATGTAGACGGTAGTCATTTGCATTGATTGGTCAGATTTACTGTACACAAAGCAGACGTAGTGTAGTTTTGAAAAAAAAATTATGAGAACACTTTATTGAACCACTCAGTATGGCCCATCTGTGAAATCTGCCTTAAAGTTATAGTTAATAATGAGTCTAATGTCTTATGAAGCCCACACATCAGAACAGCTCCATAAGTGCACATTCTCAACTGCGCTCACACGCCTCCTAGGATAAAAGTGGAATAATTTAGAAATATAGAGACCATAAACAATAAATGTAATCTAGTATCGAAAATTAAACGAAATACACAAAGGTCTGAGGGTATAAGATGTTACTTTTATCATCGATAGCCCAACTGTCTGATCCATGTAGAGTTCGAAACCTACATTTAGAATATTCGTACTCTAAAATGAATTCCGGAACCGAGTACAGCAGTGGTAACAATTATGTTGAATATTTCTTATGAGTCCCAGATTTGCACTGACCAGTATCTAGTATTTCGTAAGAACAGATATAAACATGCTTGATTTGTTAGACATTGATGGTCGATAAATATATAGAAGTAACACACTGGAGCCAAAAATCGATAAGATACATTTGAAATAATATTGACAACACAAAAACCGCCGGCTATCCAAGTAAAAGAATCTCTTTACATTTTCCCTTGATTTTGCGCTGTATTGGGACGAAGGAGGGTGATCCGCGTAGACGTACAGGGGTTCGCTCGCTTTGTGTTCTATCTTATTTTTGAGAAATTCATTCGTGCGGAGTATGCGACATTGAATTTTACTATGAGCCGCCATACAAAAAAGCCGTACAGTTTGTATACGTTTTGGCTACTAATCTTAAACTAGTTCAAACATACATTCGCTTCGATTCTCTAATACAACCTCCGCTCTGACATACCGATTTTGCTGGTAATGGACTATATCTCATAGATACTTCGCTTACTAATATATGAAAAAGTTACTTGTTCAAGCCACATTATGTTAACTGCAAAACACAGTATAATTCAGCGTCACAAAGTTGCACCATGACGAGTAATCATTTACGAACGTTTTAATGCGTTTGGACACATTCTCATGTTTGAATGAAGTGATTTCCATGCTTCTCTATTTGCTTTATGCATTTTGCAAGTACGTACACGTGTTAGGTATTTGACGCAACTGACGTATTTGAAGTCAAAGCCGAGTGTGCGTTTCCGCTTAATCGGGAAAAAATAACTGGCATTGTTATCACTTACTGATTATCCCCATAGCGTTCCAGATGCAAGGTAATCTCTCCCAGCCGTACAACTCTTTGTCGCAGTTTTCCGTCAGCAGTATGTGACAATCCCCACATGACCACGATCGCAAAAAAAACACTAAACACACGAGGCACAGTCGTGCGTTTCATTGTAGCGTGCTCAATTCCAATGCTGGTAATACTGTTTAGATTATGCCCAGGTAGAAAACGATCATAAGGATCAAATGACGAGACAATCGCCGATTAGCTCTGATGACTAAACTCCGCTAAGAGATATGATCTGCTTCAACGTCCGGCCTGCACCTGGGTTTTTGGCCTTCTGTTCGATTGGCCTCTATAGGAGTCCGAGAGCTGGAGAGAAGGACGCGTATTCAATGTCGAAAGCCAGATATTATTACTCTCTCCTTGGAAGCAGCCAGGAACCCTAAATATAGAATTCGAAACGCTTATCGTCCTTATGAAACGTGTGAATACAAAATGTCGCTAGAACTGTGGCTGGTGCCTGTTCACTTGAGCAGGGGAAGGGGGAATATACGAGTCTGTCAGGCGTCTGGTGCTGCATCTACTGTACCGCAAAAGATATTGTTGCCGGGTGAGGGCGATGCAAACGAAGTGAGGAAATGGCTGCCGTACGAGTGAGTGAAACGTACACACACACACACACACACACACAGACACGTGCAATTATATATAAGTGCACGGAGAAGTATCGCGGTAAACAGAGCAAGCAACGGAGAGGCGAAAATAACCCGTTGCTACCATTGCGCGCCAATCAAACGAGGAAGCGCTTCAACATACAGTAATACTATTTCCTCTGATGCTCTTTACGAAGGCGTGATATTAGTTGATGCCTAGCTACTAGAATGGCTTGCCTCAGTGATACCGCTAGAGCTTGATATTCGCAAAGCTCTAATTGTCAGGTGCGAATAAAGCGTACACCCAAAGCAAAATTTCTTACTGCTACTAATTTTCTAAAAGCACTCGGTTTATGCAAGACCAAACTGCCTCCAGCAGTAATTATTTTCAAGAGAACATTTGATACCTCAAATATCTTATCGTCAAATCGTAGATATTTTGCCCTGTTTGCCTGTCGCATCTTTACCTCATAACTCCAACCGGCTGTTAATAATATGCTGTGAGACGTGTAGCCATACTTTTTTCCGTAGCAAGTTTGACGCTGTTTATGCCCTTATTCATTGTTCTCTATCCGTAAGTTGCTCGAACGTACGTACAACGTACATCTTATTTGCTTAGAAATAGCTCGCTGGAGGGAACTTTGGGGTCGGTTTTGTTGTCGTGTACCTGCTCGTACTTGGACTGAAGTTGATATTGTGCCACGTGAAGAAACTTGTTTTTGCATGCCGTTACGTTGACAGGTTTGAATTTAAAGGATTAGAACAGATTTCAGCTTATCATTAGGCGTAGATTTCTGTAGATCTATTACATCTGGGACCTTGTTTTTTTCTGTTTCATCAGCTAACAGTAACGTTGTTGAGAACATTGCCCGCAAAGATTAAAATTGTCCCAAAATCGCCGCAATTTCAGCAAAATTATTATCGCTCAATATTCTTAAAAGTTAAACAAGTCTTATTTTTAAATGTTGTGTTTTGCCAGACCCTGCTGCCAAGTATACCGATAGGATAAGCTGTCAATTTCAGGATCACTTTTATTGAAAAAAATCTCTCGGAAAAGTCATAAGTGGTTGTTCACTCTGAATGTTTCCGCGTCGATTACGTACGCTCACGTGCGATACGTGAAATTTTTGGCTTTACTGTACTCCTTAGAGTTGCCGTAACAGATGCTGCTTGACGTAGGATGAGTCTGTCTCGATTTGGACAACAATGGCGTTTCGCAACCATCAAGAATATGATGTATATCGCAAGGCATTTTTAATTGTACGCAAACATAACTATGTAATGATGTAGTAGAATAATGACGCGGAAGCTTTTTATTAGTGGTAGCTTGTTCGCTATATTCGTAGGTACCCTATATGAAAAAAATAATCGTCGATAGGCTCGGGTTCCAGAACCATGGCCATCCTACACAATCAAATGATCGAGTTGCAGTAATGAAGTGAACATTGTACCGATTGGCAGCTGCTGACATGAGAAAGCCTGTTCTTTAATTATTTTAAAGCAGCGAAAACCTTTATTTCGCAACAAATATGGCTAAATATTTCGAAAACGGCCTAATTGAAGCAAGTGCTTAGAGATTAAGCAGCTTTTTGAAAATCATCTACAGGTGCCAAGTAACTGCTCATCCTGTTCAGAACAGCTTTAGCCAGGATTTTATATTGGTAGTGTCAACAGAAGGTGATACCAACAGCAATTTGCCTTCTTTGTCACACCCACAGGTAAAACCCTAGCTGAAGGTGCCTTCGCAGTACTTATACCACGAGTTCACTGTAAAATACCTGCACGAACTGTATCGTTATATGGCATTGGCGGCACTGCAATAAAATCCCGACAAAGCGTGTAACTTTTGAGTCTAACGGACCACTTTGAAAACTAAATTCATTTTTGAGCTTGTTTAACATTTCAGTTAAGGCCCAAGCATATTCACCATAGTACTATATCCGGAATGTCAGCCACTTATGAGTAGACTTTTTATGAAGGTCGTCGCAAACACGTCTGTGTCAACTTACTGCGAATTTCTTTCAAAAAAGTATACTATTCAAATGAGTACCAAGAATTTCGAGCCATAACAACCGCATATGTTTCAATTACCTAAATCCAAATTTTACCCCTGTCGACAGGAATGTTACCCCGCATAGCTCTTTTTATCCGAACAGTTTCCAATTCAGTTGCGCAAGTAAATCTAGCTCTGGTCTCATTCTTTCTTCGGTTTCTTAATTGTATTGAAGCTTTTAGTTTTTTTTTTAGGTGTGTCTTAAAAACAGGAGAATCTCATTGGGGATTAGCCCTGCCGAATACCAGGACTGGCACATCAAGTTTTTTGCTTGAAAAACGCGACGTTATAACGTGGAGGTTATTACTGGTTCCCTCAGAGTTCTGGCCTATATTGGTATGTAACTTTAAGCAATCTTTTTAACATCGAAATAGTAGAATTTATTTTAGTGGTGAAAATATGCATACTTCTATGATAACCGAAAACGGGCTAAGACTTGTACACTACAGCTTTATTTAGCCTGAGTTGATTTTTTCAAACTTTGCTTAATTTTGTTCCGGGGGCTCCGCTTTTGTTTCCACATCACACCCGTAAAGGCAAGTTTTGCGACCTGTAATGACACGATGAGGTAAATTCGACTTCGTCGATGATCTGTTCGTGTTAAGCTCCGCGCTCGTTGGTTCAACGCTCTCGTCCGTCGTAAGAACATCGTTAATACTAAAAAAAAGACATAGTTATGTTTAACAGACAAAACTTGCTTCAGGACACCTAATTTCGGAGTTCTTACGAAACACGAAGCACGTTAAATTGCTTTCAATTTAGTCCGCGTATAGCAAACAGGCAGATGAATCTGACGCACTGAGCTCAATCACAGGTCAACTCGTTCGGTCAAAAACGTCAATCAAAGCTGGATCTTTTATCGCAACGTTTTTGACCGATCGAGTTGATTTCAATGAAATGCTGCAATTGGCGATGGTTCAGACACTACATTTGCCACCATTGGGGACTGAACTCCATATTAAATTTTTTTAGACCTTCAGAGCAGCGCATAAAGAGAAGCATGCGCGCCTTCGATTTTATCGTTGCACCTACTTATCAGAAAATAATTGATCTAAGACAGGATAGAAGTTTTTTTCTTCTCTTCGAGACGTAAAACCAATTAACTGTTCTTACATTTTTACTTCAGTTTTTTAAAGCTACCCTTCAGGTTTTTCACGGTTCATTTAAACCAGTATTTTTCGCAATAACAGACATTCATTCTAGCTTTAATCTAAAGTTTAGTTGTTAAAATCTAGTTTTTTTTTTACATACGTCAGTATTTAAGTACTAAAATGTACAAAATATGTAATGGTCGACAGGTCACCTCAGTTTTTTAATTTATTGGGCTAACAGTAGTTAATATAAACAGAAATGAAATTCAATTTGAAAAAAAGAGCATTTTTTCTGAAAAGTTAAGCATCCAAAAGATTTTCCTCTTGAGAGCGAAGTTTTTTCCCTAAAGAACCGACTACGCCACTGACAGCCTATAGGAATTCGACGCCAAACCCATGTGTTTGTTTCACTATGCAGCGATAAATTAAGATGCAGTGGGATGTATAATGGGTCGGTCAAAAAACATCCGAGGTAGACCATCGTTTTAGAGGGCACTCTGGGTCAAGAAAATGGAATTAAAGAAACCGTGCTCGTCATTAATTATTTTACCTCGAGCGTTTTGACGGTCACTGAAGTGTTCCCTAGAAGTTTCAAATTTTTGAGTCTGGTCCGCACTTGCTTCCATTCTTATTGCCCCTTTCTAGACTTGACTTCTTGTTAAAAATTAGCTTAATTCTGATAGAGACGATCAATCCACTGGAAAAGTTAAAGTTAGATGGGATTTGGTGTGGAACCTGAGCAACGAGTGTAACATATATTTTTGCGCTACGAGATAACAGATATCTATAGAATTTTGCTTTCTTATTTTTCAAGATATTCATTTCAGCAAAGTTACCTTTATTATGCTAACTGATGTGGAATCAATGGCCAATGACTAAAAGCTAACAAATTCAGCTGAAAGTACTGTCTACCCTTTTCCTAGAAACAAGCTGGCGTTGAGTTCCAATTTTTTGTATAGTAAATCTGGCACTGTTTCGCCACTGATTTCATAAGCGGACATTATATATATAAACTTAAGACGCCAGGAGAAGTTCTCCTCGAAGTCTGCAATGCCTGATATAAGCCACTTTGGTCACTACCTGTCATCATGCTTCAGTCTTCCTTGATTATCAACTTCAGACGACCAAAACCTGTCGCTTGTAGGCTACGACAAATGTGCATCTTCTTTGCGTGATTCTATTGATCTAGCAGATGATTATTAGGTTTCACAAGGCACAGGTTCCACAACAGAATAAGCTGAAAAGGGAATATATTGAAAAAAGCAGTTGTTTTGCGTCGGAATTCCCGATTTTTCTCAAGTGAGTTGGTACGGGTATAGCTAATTTATTCATTCATTTGGCCAGTAAACGTAAGAAAAAGGTGATGTTATGATTCGACTCGTGACTGCTTATATAGACTGTTCATCTAGTCTATATTCATAAAGGAATTGTCGTTTATGCTGATATCACGATCGTATTTTGAATAGTTACCCTGTCACGCATTCATAACTTGCGAAGTTAAGTACTGGGACCATATTCATACGGTCCGAAAGTGTGCTTCCAAATCGATGCACATATGGCAACATACGTTTCATAAGTCTGTCCAGCAGATTTATATGTAAGTGAAAGAGGACAATGTTTGGGGCCGTGTGAATGGTTCGCGTTCGCTAAACAGTAAGCGATACGGTACGCCTCTTCGGAAAAGTGAAGTTAATTGCCGGACCACCTGAGAGTTTCGCCAACAGCATACAGCTAGGCCCATCCCTATTCGAATAAACAAAAAAAAAAAAAAAAAAAAACATTTGCACTAACCCGAAATATAAGTAATTAGCAAATGTTGACTCTTAATTATTTGTACAATCTACGTTAACTAGCTTTTTTTTTTCGTTTTTTTATTCTTAGCACAACACGAAATTGATCTCTGCAAGAATCTATAGTATAATTTCTTCGTAGAGGTCCATTCATGAGTGCCCGCATGTTTCAAGACGACAAAACGAGTGATACGAAAACGAAAAATACGACATCGAAATAGAAAATTATAAAAATTCGAAAGAGAAATCATTAAGCGAACGACTTAATGGCATGGCGCCTAATAAGTAAATAAGCAACTTTAGAAGAATGTTTTAACCACACAGACCTTTATCTTTGGTGCCACGCAATCTTTTATTTTTTCGAGCATGCTTAAGAAGCTTGATAGCGATCTCATCATTTTCGGCTACAAGCTCACGAACCAATGATGCTTCTTCGCAGAAGCCAACGAGGCGCTCGACAAGGCAGTGGCCTACGACGGTAGCGCCACGTAGCGCTAGAAATGTATCCATATTCCTTGCTAAATACTGTAGCAGCACAGATCGTTGAAGACCTAGAGCGGCAAAATCCCACTCTGTCCAATTTTGCAGATATTTCGGTTTATATAGCGAAATACGCACGCCCTAGGTGTAGACCAAACAAAATGATGAGCAAAGACGTTGTGGATAAGCTCTAAATTTCAATGTTTCATGTGTAATGCCGAAAATAGAAAGGACAAATGTGTGGCGTATCGAAACCAGGTAAATAAACGGGTGTAACAAACTGCGAATCCAAAGCTATTTTCAATCAAACTTAGACGAGAAAGGAGATTTGGGACGAAACTACCCGGTAAGTATTACAACTCAATTCACACAATTCATGGATTTTGGCTACGGCCTGCCCATGTGCCTTGATTCTTATTTTTATCTTTTCTGAGGTCTATCCGGCGATTGCGTGCATTTTTTAAAATGAGCCTTCTTTGAAGTTTTCTCTTGCCATACATATTAGTTATGAATATGCTGTAGGGGATTGTTTGAAGGGTATTTTGGTGGGTTTTTATGTTATGCCAAACGGTATCTTATGTAGCGGGTCGTTCTTGGTACCGAACAGGAGCTCAAGATGAGCTAAATCGAAATGTTATAGATGTTTATATACGTGAATGCCAAATGAATAAAGCTTAACATGGTGTTCTAGGTAGCAGTGACTTTTCTTTGTATAGATATCAGCGACGAATTGAATAAAAGAGGAGAAACATATGTTTTGGGCGAAAATACATTGTACCATCTCAAACGTCCCCTTTGTTATGGGAAGAAAGCGCGTTGCAAGCTACTTTTAAATCTTTTTTTCGAACGAATTTTTTCAATATGTCAATTGCAAAATTTTGGCAGCTGATTTTAGTGCTCTAAAACCTTTCCCTTCAACATATGGAAAAAAAAATGCAAATGTTTTGAGTACATCTTCGAGAAAATTTCTGAGCTAATGTATTAACTGAAAGGTTATAGCGGCTGATATGGCAAATATTTTTGTTAAAGAATTACTTTCTATTATTTTTATTATTAATTATATCTGAGAGATTAGAAGAGGAAATATGAGAATACCATTTTGTTAATATTGCATTTTGTTTATAGATTTTTTTGCACCAATGGATAGGTTACGATGAAACCGAGTAAAATGTAAAAACCGAGTAAAAATATATATTCCTACAGCAAAAATGGGTCTGATGAGCAAACGATCTTGAGTAGACTATGATGTCTATTCTGCCTATATGGCAATGTGACGAAAATTTGTGTAGAGCTGCTCCTAAAAAAAAAGAAGTATTAATAATAGTCAATTACTAAAAAGTCAAGCCGAATAGGTTTCGCGCTTCTACCTTGAAAATTCCAAAAATGTATTTTTATGTAAGATATTAGTTTCTTACCGCCAATCAAAAGTTCTTGAAAAGCTAATTTGAATCGTAATACTATATAATAATTTATAATAATATAATGTAATATAATAAATAAGTGACATAACTAATGTAGCACACGAAAAACAACAATTAAATATTTTTATATTTACAGTGCATTATTACACATTAGTACAGATATTACAGTGCAAGAAAACATTTGGTACATTATGTAAATGTACAATATATACAATGTACAATATATAGACAATTGATTGAAATTAAATCATTCAATTTACACATATTTTAATCAATACCCAATTTTAATCAATATCCAATAGTTTTTTTGAAAAAAACTATTAGATACTGATTAACATGGCGGCTTCAGTTGTTTTTTGATAATATAAGTGTTTATAATATAACAACTTTTATCGTAAAAACCAATATTTCAAACTATTATTACTGCATATACTTTAATACTGAACGTATGTCGAATACACGGATTATATAACTGTTCAATTGATGTCTTAAAAAGTCATCGACGTCTATTGCTATTTTATACACTATACATACATATAGGTCTAGTATTGACTGGCATAACGTGGTCAACCTTTTTGTCGCGATTCTACAAGACGAAATAACGACGACGACGAAACGGCTGACTTCCTTGCCCCCTTGTCATTAACATAGACAACTGACCTGGTTCAGTGGTAATATCTAATCCCACTATTGTTTCCTATTTCACTGAAAAGCCGCCCTGATCAAGTAACAAGTCCAAGGAAATTAATCGAAGTCATTTTGTATGTGGACGAGTTCAAGACATTCAAGTCAAATAGATTCCAAGTGCAGCAAGCTTCAGCCTATTTTACGCGGCGCTCACAGATTTAATATTGACCGTAAACCTGACCAAGATGGAAGCGATGAAATTCAGAAAGGAAAGTAGGACGATGGCCTTTGATACTTTGTACATCGCGAGATCGCCTCTTGTTTATGTCAGCAGGTTTCCGCACTTAGGAAGTCTTCTCCGCGAAAGGCAGAGGTTTCACTGCGTACGTCACCAAAACATACAGGAAAGCAATGTTATTCGCATGAGGCTCAAAGTTGTCTCCTTGTTTATCCTTTGCAATTATTCTTAGCTATATACGCGTCATTTGGAAAGATCTTACAGTGAAGAACCTCGAAATAATTAGATCGCATGAAGGCCTTTTTGCTTAGTGGAATATTCAGACTATACATAGTAACGCGAAATCACCTCGCCGCCTCCTAGCAGAATTCGTCACTGCTGTTTGAAAACCTACGTCGACGCTTTGAGCTCTTAGCAACAGAGGCCACCTAAAAGCATGCAACCTTGGGTTTTGGAGGCGAAAACTCGCGGAGGCCGATAGAAATCTTTGCGCTCTGGATCTGACGAGGAACAACGAATAGAACGAGACAAATTAGCTACGAAGACATGTCGTCACTCTCTTTGCCGTGCATGGTTTCCATCATAATCTCTATTGAAAACAGGGTTTTTACTGTCCTGAAGGTCCACATAGGCGCTCCAGAAGTGCGGGGAGAGAGAGAGAGAGAGCGGAGAGAAGGGTAGGTACCGTGCCCTCGTCGATGTCTTTTTTAGTTAATCAAACAAATAGTTAACGGCAACTATTGTTTTTTCCTTTTCATCACTCAGAAAAGGATGCCGCAACATTATTTAGAATTCACATGCAGGAATGATGATGCTCATCTATAAAAAAATTAGCTATGCACCTCTTGGTGGGATGCGCTGCAATACAGTAGGCGCTAATAACATATTAGCCACCTCCGGCTAACAGATAAACGTTGACCTATATATAATGTTGACCTATATATATGGCTCAAAAGCGACCACTTTTTGCTCGGCCAATTCCTGACTGAAAGAACCTGTTGGGAGGTCCACTTAGTGTCGACGCGCGTCACAGACAATCAGCGGGACACGAATTAGCGAAACTGATAATGGGCGGCAACTCGTAACACTGGGCAGGTCATCCTTCCATCAAGGGGCGTACCTTTCCGAGACAACGTGACATATCAAGAAAAATTCAAGGAGAGGAGACTGACACGGCACGCATTGAAGACGATATTCCCAATGTGATCGAAAAAACTTTCCCCTTACAATTCAAATTATCTCAAAAATTACAGTCATTATCGACACTGACAAGGCCAAATATTAAACTTGTGTCACACCGTCGTCTTTCATCCTTAACAACACAATCCCAGCAGCAAAACTGCAACGTTCTTTTTTAAGATAATTTGTTCAAAAATCATGTGTGCACAATTAAAATTTTATATGTTTAAAGAAATATTTTCTACAATATTGTTTTTTCTTTTTCTGTACATATATATATATATATATATATATATATATATATATATATATATATAAAAGCGAGTATCTAAACAAAAAGAAAAATAATAATGAATGATGAATCATTCATATTATTTAACTCTCGTTACACCTTTCTTTTCTATTATAGACCTGGCAAATATTACATACCCACGCACTCTGACGAGTACGTTTCGAAACAAAGAAAATAATTGCCTCCCCAATACCAACACCCAACCCGTATTATTTTTCATCATGGAATTGCTTTAGGCAGCTGAAAGCCATTTGCCGACATCTTCAATACGGCTACATCGGCTACTAAATAAATAAAGGACAAGCTTTACGGAATTTCTTCCTCATTCAATCATATATTACAAAGTTTACGTCCGAGCATAACAACGGAATAAAAATCAATAGTGAACGGAAATAGTCGACCCATATGTATTTGATGTTGAACCACAAGCATTTGCCGGCTGTTGTGAAGCAGCCATTACACTGGCCCTTGTGCTTCATGTTCCCAATAATCACTACGGAGATATATACGTAAATAAGAATTAGTACGGCTGAATAGAAAACACTAATATACACCCTTCACACGTATGTGCCAAATACGTTAAAACGTCAGATGACAATGACTTTTTTTTAAATTCGATTTCCGTATTGTTTGCCCAATGTTTGATTAGAAGAAGTATACCAAAGGTATGATGAGTTAACACTGAAGGTCCTATCGAAATTCAGAAATGCGGCTTACGACTAGTGTATATGCAGATGTTCCTAAGTGAAACCGGCAACGTCCACGCCATCAAAGATACTGACCGCATGATACCGGGTGAGATCCCAAATCCCAGCGGAGATCTGAATCTCAGCATAACAGTTATCAATAGGATGATTCATCCTTGTATAGCTGAATGATGCGGTCGAAGCGATGGTCCATGTGAACGAAGTTTCTCAGAGCATTCTATGGGACCTCAAAACTTACAAACATTGGCTGTCCGCTACTAGTACCACTAATAGTTGTAACTAGAAAGGACGTCGAGCTGCAACTGGTCTATATATAGTCCACCAACAAACACAATTCTGACACTGCACTGCCTGTATATGCACTTACGTTATAAGTGGAAATTCGTACAGCTACAACGGCAGCCAAATAAATTTGCAAATATCTTTCTATTCAAGAGTTCAGATTAGGCGATTCTAAAGATCCGATAAAGGCATGATACTGATCCTACTAAAAATCATTTTAAAAATTGTAATTTGGATTACGATAACATCAGCAACTTCGTGATGGTACTCTGGTTTTGGAAATGTTAATATCTGGACAATGGGTCGAGCATTTGGGTCGACGTTTAAAGTTGTACAGTTCTCAGTACGAAGAAGAGATTAGGAAGAAGAGACCCGTCATATTGACTATTTGGTTAAAACTGCTACATAGACGTTCTGCAATATTATTGATGAAATAAGAATGGACTATGGACACACAACAATTTAAGCTCACCCTCGGAGATGTGTTCCGTTTACCCTTCGATTGAGTCGTAACGCTATTACCTTTGCCCACAATTGCTGCACGTTTGTGGATTACGATCAACGATTGATCGAATGAACGTCGTGTGAACAACGAGGTAAGCAGTAATTTGATAAATGGCTCACGAAAACCGTAGTTTATTTGCCTCGATCATTACAAACTCAGATGATCTTGCACTGGCGCAGTAATTATAGGACATGTTCGACGCGAGATTTTTCTTCGTCACGATAGCGTGTGCCCTGCGCGTCAAATGGGCCTACATCACATTTTTACCTACCACACATGTTTATTTACCTCATTTCCAACAAATAGGGCTAATACCCAGCGCCTAACTGGCACCCAACGGTTTAGCAATGCTCACTTTGCCAAACAGGCAAAAGCTGAACGACAAACAAAGTGCAATTTTAAGATAGATCATAAGAGGTATTCGAGCAAACGAAGGACGCTTCTTTTTCATTAATGGAACAGGTAAAACGTATTTATATGGAAAAATCAAAGCATGAACGTCGTTCTTCTGTGGTTACCACCTACACAGGTGTTGCTGTTCAGTTACATCGTACAATTAATTTAGCATTCGCAGTTTCTGTGGCCCGTCAAAATAACAGAACCGTAACTATCTAAATGTTTTCTGTTTGAAGCCTCGGTCTTCCATTTTACGTACAGTTCATAAACCAACGCAGCTTTTGATAAACCCCAATCTCCCTTTCGCTGGAAAAATAGTCGGAAAAACTCTGGGGCAATTTCACGTAACCGCTACCAATCAACATTAAACCCGGCGTTCTAGGCTCGACGATTCTCATCGAAATCAAATACAGATGTGTGAGCTATAAGCGTATTTGCGCGTCCAGAATAAAACCATGGTTACTACAAGTGGAGAAGTAGATGAGTCGTACGGCGCTGATGTGGACAAAAACCTCACCGACACAGTTTTAAGGCTTATATAGCAGGTTATTCGAAATCAGGTAGGGTAATCGGTATTTGATCGATCACTCTTCTAAAAAACAGATGATCTAAGGCACCGATCATATTATTTTAATGCCCTGTTCTAAAGATTGATGATGACACTATTCCAGTATTCTCCAAGAAGAGCTATGAACGTACTTTACCAATTAACCCTTAACTACCACGGAAAGGCGAGAAAATCAGCAACTGCTTACTTAAAAAAGAATATCTTAATACCCATAGACCTAAGAAGTTCCGCTATATTGATTTGCTACATAACCTATTATATTACCTCGATCTTCACTTATGGTACTCCAGTGATCCCTAAAGCTTATTGATTCGTAGTCTTTTACCTAGCCCTAACACAAAAGTGTCATTCTACGACAGCTCATAATAATAATAAATAATAAAAAAAAAAATGTCAATGAACCATTGGAGTTCGCCAACATGCAATCGCCCTTTATCCCTACTGGGCACCAAAATAAAAGACCGAGTAATAATAAACCGGGTTGCAATACACCGAGGTAAACCTTTCCTATGTATAATTTCTAAAGAAGGCCTCAATCCGGTTAAAAGAAGCATATTGCTTTCTCCATGATGAAGACACTGGATAATTATACATTCGATGTTCATAATGTTGTGTTGTAGCAGATCTTTAAGCTATGAAATTGCGTCGACAATAGCTAAGTTGTTGCATTAGCAATGTGTCAATATATGGAAACGTTTTTGGGCCATATGTATATACTAGCATCTGTTATATTATCATATAAATTAACAATGTTAATTATATTTATCTGTTATATACACGTGTCTTTCATCAGCTGAGATAACTCTTGTTTTTGTTACATGAAAGGTCTTATAATATATTTGTACCTTAATATACATACGTGTAAATGAAAAGTATGCTGTTCAATTATAGTACACGCTTTTGTATTATAACTTGAACTAACGCATATGAAAATTTTTTTGTGTTAATATAATACACATGCAATACATAAACAAAATATAGGCTTTGTTAAGGACGTGTTAGGAATTTAAATTAATATCTATACCTTCGTTCAATATAATATAATGTATAATACTGTTCGACGAGTTATGTTATTATTAAATATTTCTATGAAATGATTTTTTAGGCGTTTCCTTTCTTTCTAAAGCTAGGACGTTTGGCTTTGTAGCTACGACATGGCCCTGCCGACCTTATTAACGTTCATTCCGACGACAAAAGCAATCGGTCACTATATTTTGCCTTGTACGAGGCCTTTAACCACGTTGCATAAATGCAGGCTATTTGGAGCCAGCAAATAACGACTGAAACAGTATCCAACTCTAGCGTATAACGTACCTTCACTTTCGATGAAAATAAGACATATTTAGGTGGTATCACCACGTAGGTGAGCGGTATAGCCATAGGTCGAAAATAGAATTTGTCACAGAACGCGCTCGCGATGTGTGCGGCCATAGCAACAATAATGTTCCGTGGACTCAACAGCGCCAGGTTGCGTTTATACATTTGGAACCAGCGGGTCGAGTCAACTGGGGCTGGGATGATCATAAGACCTGTGCGCTGGTCTAGCTCTATGGCACATGATTGTAGAACACCCACATTTGGATCTATAAACACTCGATAAGCATTCCACTTGAATCAGATTATTGTTAGATTAGAACATACCCTTAAAATATACACGCGAATGATAGACATTGAAATAACATTTTGGTTGCAGATTATCAGATTGTTCGTATTAACCTTATAGTCGGTGGGGGTTTTCCGTGTCAAAAGTTGTGTCAAAAATTGATGTCAAAAGTTATTTTATAACTTTTAAGAGTTTTTGGATAACTTACCACGCTCCTGTATTACGTGGCAATACATTGATTTCGCCAGATATTTAAAGAGTAAATGGCGCCTCGCATCTCCTATCGCCAAACCGTTTTTACTACAATCTTCTGAATTCGATGAAAGAGCTGGGCGTTCGTTGAGCACACGACCGTTAAGTGGCGGGAACGGCTTCATCGAATAGCATCGATCTGATGGTAGTGAAAGCCTAAAATACCGCTCTCTTTCGTTGATACTCCGGCTGCCAGTTTCTGTTTCCGCATCCCTGGTTGAAGTGAAAATCGTATGATCTGACAGTTGCATTGACGTGGGAGTGCCCATCGTCGTGACTTCAGTAATACGTGATTCTTGGTCGATGTTCCTGGGCCTTATGCAAGGTCGACAAACGCCCTTCATCGAGGCGGACCGTCTTCCGACTTTACACCGTGATAGTTGTCTGTCTGGCGTGGAGCGGACATTCGAAGAGGTGTTATAGTTGAAATTTTGTTTGGAAATATTGCTTGAGCTTGTATCCGCTTGCAATGAGCATTTATTACAACTGTTTGGTGAAATCTTTTGCATTTTGCTTACAAACTCATGCTTAGTTCCTTCCCTTCTTCTTCTCATCTGAGCAGCCTCCCCCGCGGCGGGGTCGGAGGGAGCGAGAAGTTTGTGAGACACATCTACTGGTTCTGCCATGGTTCCAACGCACTTCTGAGCACTGCCACGTGCATGATGGTCCCGAATATCTTTCACTGGAGGGATTGAAAGAGCGTTGCCATCTTTCGCCTTCCTGCTGTTTGGTTCAGTCCAGCGAACATACTCCGACGTTACACGATAACCTTTGTCGCAAATAATCGGATAGTTCTTTGAACAGCTTCCGCCACGAACTGCAACTGTCGTTAGACATTCGTAGGTTGGTGAACTATAGGAACTACATTCTAATCGTCGAAAAGGATCCACTAGGTTGTCAAGTGGTGCATTAACGTTTCCCATAGCATAGTCTCGAAGGTTTGTTGGCGTAGATGAATCTTTTTGATTGGTATCAATGGGATACGAGGTTCGATTAGTTCGTACCCGAAGCTCGCTCTTTTGTTTTGTCGACGGATTAAGCTTGGCTGGTTTCCATTTCATATGACGAACTGCGAAAGCTGGTACTTCCAGACCTTTCGGCACTGCAATATCAACGTTTGTACGTCTTTGTAAAGCTTTAACTGGACGACCTTAAGCTAGCCGGGAAGCGGAGCCATATTTGACAAGCTTTCTAACGTTTAAATCTTTTCCTTAGAATACGCATATCGTTACATTCAAAATTCTACGACGGAACGCACAAAACTGAATTTTATATGAAAAGGCCATAAACGAGCTAGGAAGTCTGCCTCTACAAATAAATAAATAAGAGCTGCTATAAAGGTTATTTTTTTCGCTAACTCGTTTGAGGTATCTAATTTTTAGAGGTTGTTCTGAGAAAAGCATTTTGGCCGAAATTAAAGATGGCTCTGTTAGGATATCATAGTGAGTCACTATCAAACTTAGTTCGAAAGTCTTGTAGAACAGTAATATTTTTCAGCGATATTTTTTTCACACTTAGCATATCTACCCACATCAGAGTACCCGCAGTGAAATCACAATTTCCAATTAGAGCATAAGAAGAAGGGGCTTCTAATAAAGCCATATTATATCGTTAAGGAAGACCTGGTAATTCTTCAGCTTCTATCATAGCAACTGCATTGAAAAACATCTTGAAAGCAAAGTCATTCATTATTGGCTATTACGTTGCGGTCAAAGTTCTGCGTCTTTTGAAATGTATTAGTTTCGAAGTAACCAAACAAACACTTTATACTATAATGTATTTATTTATATACTATAACTTCTGATTTTCCCTTATTGGTTACTTAGTGGTTATTGGCGTTATGGAACCCTCTGAACAGCAGTGCAGTGGCATAGTGCAGCTTTACCAGACAATTTCAATATTTATTACTTTTTTGAGTAAAGTAATATTTACATAAAGCATATCACCAGTTCGCCTCCTTGATGCGCGCAAGTTACTGAGGCCCCTAAATGCGGGTATTGGAGTATAAGTTTCTCGATTCCAATCCCAGTTTTAGCTGCTCTATGCAATCTTGCATTGCGATCAACTGTTCGTAGTGCGTTACCATTTGTGACATCATTTATCCAAATGTGTTAAGGGATTTTCAACCATCGTTTGAGATATTGGAATAGATAAATCCTTTACATTTATTCAACTATAATACTACTTTACACCGGAACTTACCCGGTACTGCCAATAAACTGGGCTTCTCAATCTGTGGCAGCTAGTTTGAAGATTAAGTTCGATGTACGTCATACGTATTATCATCAGTATCAAAGCTATTCTCGAGTAGTTTCTTGCTAATGTATTGACATACTACATCAACATATATTTTACCTACTGCAAATCTTCATTTTATTCAAAAGTTAAATTAGTATCACTGCAGAAATTGTGTATCGCTAGTGTCTAGGCAAATATAATCAAGTGAAACGTGGACTCCATTACGCGGCCATCTGCCATGAATTTTTTACGCGAGAACTGAGAAATACTTGGGTAACAGAAAGAAATTACACGGAAGAAATTTTAATCTAGAACTAGAACGATGTTTGTTAGTTCGATAAAGCTGTTTTGTCGTTTACTATTTAAGTAAGTTAGATTATAAAGGACCCAGGACATACCAGTGTCTTCTTTTGAGGTTCGTTGCGTTGCTAACTCGTGGATATTGCCGGTAGCTACAGTGCGTAAGACTCGATCTCTAAGTGGTGTTCCCTGAAAGCCTGTTTTTGATAATTTTCTCTGGGAACTTTTTATATGCCTGGTTTCTTGAGAGCTTCCCTTGGGTGACGTTCCTTGAGAACGTACTTGAAGCGGAGTTCTCACAGACTTCGCCTTAGTCAAAGGCCCTTGAGGGCTCTTACGAGGATTCTCATTTAAGTGAGTAACGGTTTCCTGAACACCTGCTTCCAGTGGGATTTTCGAGTAGTCTCTCATAGCAGAACATTTTTGCATAGTTATCTCTGCTGGAATTCCCGAGGAATTGCCCTTGCTTAAGGCTGGTGGACCAATTTTGCCAGCCAAAGCTCTCAGAGAATCACCTACAAACAAAGCTTCATGAGAAGCCTCTCCAGCTATGGGTTCTTGTACACCCTCTTTAATTAGCATTTCTTGTAACAAATCCCTGGTTTGATCTTCGGCTTTACTCTTTGTTGAAATGGAAATAACGTCTACTAGTTTCTCCAGAGCTCTTAGGTACCTTTGCCTTTCTGTATAACTGGCTTTACTGCTTCGTGAAGCAGGACCGTCTGATTGTGCGGAATTCAATCGCACTCCACTATCGTCTCCCACTTTTGAATCTGCAATATCTTTGTTGGAATGTTGTGATGGAATGATGGATTGGCCTGGGACAGGAGATGCATTTGATTCGGGAAACTTTAATGGCGTCTTTGAAGCTGTACGGACCTGTTTATCCTCCGAAAGCTGTACTGATTTCGGCATTGATTTAGAAAAACGAGACGATTTTGCGTGTTTTTCTGGAGTTCCAGCATTATATTTAGCACCGGACTGATGACTTTGTCCCAGTTCTAGCATCCCGCTGCATGGCGCTTCTCCACGTTCTGCTGTCAAAGCGGTGCGTAAAGCTGGCGCTATTTGGCCTTCCTTTTGGTCATGCAGCTTCACGGGCGGCGACTTCCCTCCACCGTTTGGAGCTTGCTTAGAGGGTGACAATTTGGCTGATGTCAAAGGCGAGCGCTTAGGCTGTAAATTCTTTTCCGCAGAATTGCTTCCACCCTCAAGATTCCCAGACGATTGCATACTTCCGCGCGCATCGTCGCTCAGTGCTTGATTTTTTTGCGATTGAGTTTTCTTAGAAAACCATTTTTTTAAACTAATTTTGAAGCTTCCAGAGGAAGCCCTACTGCCCTTGATATCCTGGGAATCAGATTCGGCAGGTTTAGAAAGCTTAGATCCCTTACTGATTTTCTTGGAGAAGCTAAATATTCCCTTTTTAGAGTTTTTCGACTCTATCTTGTTTTGTGAGATCATCGGCCTTTCTAACAGTGCATTGGTGGTTTTAGAATATCTGTCGTTGGAGACTGGAATCTTCTCGTTTGACGTTTGGCTCGATTTTCCTGCCCTAGATCTTCTCGCTTGCGACTTTTTAGATTGTTTACAAGTTCTTCTATCTCTTCGGTGTTTGCAAATATTTTCATTTTTTGAGTATTTACAAGCTCTCTTATTTTTTGAATGTTTGCAGTGCCTTTTACTTTTTAAATAGCTACAGATTTCGCCATTTTTTAAATGTTTACAAGATCTATTACTTTTTGAATATTTGCAGTCCCTGTTTTCTTTTAGACCCGTTAGATCACGCCTTACTATAGAGGCATCAGACCGTTTCATAGACAATAGGCGGCTTTTTGAAGCTTTATCAGATCTTTCCCTTGAACTGAACGTCGATTTATCCTTGTTTCGAACCACTTTGAAAGACCCTCCTCTTCCCATAGTAATTTTATCCTTACCACGGTGATTTGGCTCGGCATCCGTCAAAGCGTTGGTCTTAAAGTCAGCTAAATTAGAACATTTCACGTCTTGCTCCTCCAAGAGTTGTCTGCATCCAACGTCCTCTGTTTTGAATAAAACGGGGAGTGTGTGACCTTTGTTTGGGTCTTCCAACTGTTTCGCACTAGGTTTACGATTTTGATATGGCATTGGGAAACTTTTTGGATGATTTACTTTGTCATTGGAGTCCCAAGGTAATTTCAAAACTAAAGCTGCCTTGGGGCTTTTTAGTTGAGCCGGCGACTGCTGACTCGCCTTTGTCAACCGTGGACCCTCAAGGGACTTTACATGGTTGTTAATTTGGTGGGACGCTTTCTTCTTGGGCCTTTCTGAGTTTGAGTATTCATGCCTCACATTACGTGTTTCCAGAATTGTTGAACTTTTAGAAATGTTGCTGCCATAGTGAAAAGGCTTATCATTTGACAACAAACACCTGCCAATTATGGTCGCCCCACTGTTTGCCGTTATATCTCTGCTGATATAACGCTCGCTGGAAACGCTTATTGCTGGCGTGGTGTTTGGCAACTCCGGTCTTTCCGACGTTGTCGTTGATGATTTCATGCTTGCAACGCTAAGATTCGAAAGATCTCTCAACCTACTGATACTTGCGGTAGATACGCTGGTTTTGTTTTCCATACTGTCAAGCTCACTTGTTAATCTATCCATCAGTTCACTGCTCGAGATATCTTTCTTGTTTTTTTGAAGAATGTCACTGAGGAGTTCCGAATCTTGATCGAGGGAATCTTTTTTGAAGGGATAAATGCCTTTCGACCCTTTAAAACTTTTCCGCTGCCTTCGAACTTGTTTTTCGCAAGAAAATATCAATGTGCCTGCTCCTGATACCCGTGTAACTGGCACTCTCTTATAAAAGCTGGTATTCCCATTCGAAACGCTACTCGATAATACTGCAGTTTTACGTGTACTGTCGAAATCGGCAGCTTGGCTTACCAAATTTGGTTTAGGCATAGTGCTAGTTGTGGGATCTTTACTACTATGGGTATTAATAGTCTCATGAGTATCTCTCATCCTTTTAAAACTGTCGTTCAAGTCGCTGCTTGACATTTCATCCGGAATTAGCTCTGAAGTAACTTCCTCAATTAAGTTGACAACTTTTTTTGTGGTTGTAGACGTGGTAGAAACAGAGGTTGTAATAACAGTCATCGCCATAGGCTTTGCCGTGCCTTGAAGTGGTTTTGCTGTAGAATGTGCAAATGAGTGAACACCAGTCGTATGAATTGAGGAGGCATCGTTGCTATGTGACACGTCGACAGGTTCGGTTGTCTGGTTAAGGTCCATTTGTTCCTGAACTAATCTCGACCTCTTCATTGTGGACGCATTTTTTCCCTGTACACTTTCAGCACTACTTCTTTTTCCAGTTCTATATTTACGAGGCGGATCCTTAGGTTGACTGGGAAATATGGCACGATTCTGAGACTCGATCTGCCGTTAATAATGACAATCACTGTTAGTATAGTGCACCGAGGCATAACGCTAATTTAAAAAAAAATCATGGCCCTTTTGTGATAGATTCAAAAAGTACACAGGATTATTGTAGTAGCTGCTTAGAAATCTGTAACATTACATCGACACCGAACCCACTAACGGTTTTTCCGGAAACCCTGGGGATCTTGATAATTCAGTACAAAATAATGCAGAGACACTTTTCCTAGTTTAGCTAGCCAAATATAAGATTGCGACATTTGTTTCTTTGCCCTTAGTCCAAGCCAAGGATTTCAAGCAATCATCGAGACTCCGTTTATTTAAAACACTCACACTGTTTTTGCCACCAGGCTTATTCCATGTAACTACTTCATGACTTCGACTACTGCAATTATGGTGCGCCTAAATGCAGAAGTTTTTCGTAGACCGGGTTTCTTTCATGTTAATATATGATAGAACAGTCCCCATTATAGTGCAATGGTAGTTTCCTTGCTTAGGAACATGTGGTAGTCTAGGTTCGAATCCGTGTGTAGACCATCCACTTCGAGCTGGGAGCCAGCTGTTGGAAGTATACTTAAAGGCTAAAATACTGGAAGTAAAACTTGAAACATAGGATAGGACAACAAGGAGTTTTAAGAGTACTTGCGGCCGAGAGAAGGCCTGAGACCCCTTAGAGCAGATACCCTTGCGGTGCAGTTTAGTATAATCCAGTGTCCAAAGGTTGTGCGATAAATCAAAGTCAATAGGAGGCATGTTACCCGAGCATGCGGGCATTGAGACACGCACATTTGCGCATGCCCAAAGGTATCACATCTAAGCTAATTTTCCCGATTGCATATGATTAATGCAATGATTCTATTCAGTACTTTCGTGCTCATGCGCAATGTTCTGTCGATGACGGCAATCATACAACATAGATTATTCCGTAAATGCTTAGTTGTTTGTTCTTTGTTCTTGTTCGTCTTTCACGAGAATCTACTATGGATAATACCTGTACGTAAATCTTTTCTCATGCAACACAGACACAGTCCCCTAAATTGGGCATACATACGCACGCAATATCTCGTGTTGCAACGCTCAATTAAATAGTAGTATGATTTTGGTTAACCTGAAAGATATCGATTTATAAAAGTTTACTGGCGTATCATCCGAATGCTAAAATTATTTGAACAAAGTTAAAAACATCACCAGAAAGTGAGTCCGTTAAGTTTTTATCCAAACCACATTACCCTTCATATAGTACAAGAAGCGCCTGACGAATGTTGCAGCGCTAGCCCAGCGTTTAAGCATAGTCTATCCTGTTTCTTTCTTTGACCTAACGAAGTGTTTAAAATGCGTAGTTTCCATTTTTCAAACGTTGTGGATAATAAAAAGGAAGCGATGGAGACTGTGCGATAAAAGGAACCGGCAGTTGTATTTGACAGGAACAAGAATAACAGGAAAAGATGTCTGGGATGTGTAGATTCCGAGCAAATGTGTTCTTTCACTTCGAGAAGCGCCAGAAACCAGCAAGTACTAAAACTCGGAAAAAGAAAAAGAAAAACGAATATTCTGAAAATTGCACTGCAACAATACCGTAATTGTTACTTGCATCGTTGTAAGTGCGGGTCCCGAAATCTATCCCACTGATATTATTGCTTTTCAGGCGCTGATGTTATTGAAGGCTAGAACTGATTAATGATGAAATGTAAAAAGCATTCCAGCAATGCAATTTGGCATATCCAAAAGATATGGCATCCGTGGAGCTTCGAGGCTTCAGTGAAGTATCAGGCAGGAGTCAGTAGACAACAGTTTCGCCGATTTCGATCTGATCTACAAATATACCGATAACTATGATAATATTCCTATTCTAAAAGCGTTATCGACATCAACCGCGCAAAGTTTACAGCAGCGCTATAACAACTTCGGTCCCTTACACAGATCGCAATTTTGCTCAAAGGGACAAAACATTTTTAACGACGGCATGAAATTCGATTTCTTTACGACATTAACAACAAGAAAATTCACCCGCCAAATTCAAACGTCGATTCTCTGGACACTCATGTTCTCGTACGAGACTTTCAAATCATCGACGTACAAATTAAACGTTATGAGCTTCTTACCGATGACACTCTCAAAAGCGTCAATGATACCTATTGACTGTACATATATTTCCAATCAAAAGAAATATTCTTATCAACGCCTTTGTAAAGACAAATTTTCCAAAATATTTGAAGTCGTGTAACAAAGCTATTTTCAAGTCTAAAGACCACCACAATTACAAAAACCATTTTCGTTATATATATATATATATATATATATATATATATATACAACCAAGCGTAGACATCAAGCTATAGACCTTCTGACAGTGTTTTTTACATTTTGCTTCTTCTTAAATCTTTCGAACAAATGTTTAATTAGTTGGTCACGCAAAACGATGCTCTTTTGTATTTGATTTTACCTTTCTTTACAAATATAAAGGGCATTTTGTTCTCGTTTTAGAAGAAAGAGATAGTATGAGTTTTGTTTAAACTACCGATTCTTCTGCTCGGACAGATAGTCGATGGTGCTATCAAAATCGTCAGTACAATGTACAGGAACCAATGTATCGTTTGTCAATGTATCGAAACATAAGACTCTGTTATTTGCCAGTAACGCAGCGGGAAGTCTGCACAATCTTCTTGTTCGGTTCAAAGGCCTTTGAATCAATCCTAGTTCAGACCGGGTTACGGAGCACCTGTTTAAAACTCAATATTAAAACTAGAATGGCCTGAAGCCACTTTAGCATGTATGTCTTTAACACAAATAAGAATTTTTTTGTACTAGCCTTTACAAGTTAACTAAAGGTAAAGTAGGATAAAGCACGTAAAGAAATTGCATTATGGCTTATTTTTTTTTACAAATAGATTTAGAATACTTATCAAAACGATATGGGGATACCACCAATGGATATGTGAAGGTTAGGTCATATAATAAAGAGCTTGTCACCTATTACATTTAATCTGGTTTGTTTAGCCCATAAGAGTTGAAATGATTTTTATTTCAATATTAAGAACAAAGCAATTGATTTAAGTAACCTACGATTTAATATGATACGTCCGAGTCTGCCTAATTCAATAACACTTTGCATATGTATAGCTGCGGCATAGGTATACGGGGCCTTTTTGGCTGGCAAATAAAGATTGGCAGTTTTATTATAACATAATCTAAGCAACCAGCCAAAATGAGACGAATTGTAGACGATTGTAAAAATGTTCCTTATCTTAAATAAAGAGGCTATCCAGATAACGAAATTGGCACGATAATGAGGATAGCACTGAGATAGACTAGAAGCAACTTGCGTTTAGTTATTGACGGTCCCTTCATTGTTGTGCGTAGTATTTTCATGGTGACCAGGAACTCCATAGATTCCAGACGGTCTGTATGGCGAACGTCTCAAGGGATGCCGAACACCGCTGTCATCGTCGGCCTTGCGATGCCTGTTAATAGAGCCCATTTTGCCCATAAGTCGAATTTTATGCTCGGCCGTGATAGGACACACGCCGGCTGTCCTCGAAATACTGAAAATAGACCGGATTGCATCGTTTTGAATGTCCCTTCAAGGTGTGCCCTTTAAAATATCGAATATTTGTTGTGGCAGGTTAGTTAACCAAGCTACGACGCAATAGGAAACACCGCGAAAAACCTGACCTGCATCATTAATGGAAACCTACGCTTTCACGAGACTAATCGATTGTACTAGTGTGGATAGTGATGCTAATGAACGACAGCGTTACACTCTTTTTTTAGTGTAAGAAGTTTCGGTACATGGATGGTATAACCGCTGCATCAGCCATCTAGGGCGTTCTTTATAGAAGAACGCATAAGACGAAGTGACTGATGTCTGATCCCCATACTGCTGTTCAAGCCATCAACGAGACGAGGAAGACTTTAGAAGTCTAAAGGAAACCTTTTGATAAAATCAATGAATGACACTGCCAGAATCGACGCCTACGACGACGTCTAAAGCATACACATTTAAGAGGTTATGCCGAGACAGTTTCGACCTGGTACCACAGAAAGGCACAATATTTGTATCGAAAACTGGATTTCTTGTACCATATGGTAACTTGAAATACCGTATTTGGACTTTGCATATAGCTGATGTGGAAAATTTATGAGCGTTCACTCGGAAGCGCCTAGGAGAACGTTGGGCTAAATTGACGGCTTAATCTAAAAACATAAGCGTACTCTTCGCTATAGTACAAAGGGAGTCGTGAATAAATAAAAATGAAATGGAAAATTTGTCTTGTCATATCTCTTTTGCGTGCCACGATCCAGCAACTCGAATTGTCGATCCAGCAGCTGTTCGATTCGAAGTTCAGTTCCAAAGCAGACACACCCAGCCTCATAGCCGACGGTAGGGTATGTAATAACTAAAATTAAGCTAACCGTATTCGGGTTAGTAGAAGTATGATTAACCTGGGGTAAGCTTAGCTGAGCGGCGTTAAATAGTAATGGACGTATTTAACTGCGTCTTCCTCAAGTGCAGTAGAACGCCTTCACATCATACCAATTTATGCAACCGATTTCATAACTCTTGCGCGTTCTTACTTTATTAGAATTTAATGCATCCAGTATCTAAAAACCTGTCAAGGTTCAGCGTATTCTACCACATAAATGGAAAGCAATGTGTCAAAGTCAAGGTTTGACTGTTCCGGTCACCCTCCTGAGATGATACGCGTATTCACGTAGATAAGGCCACTTTAAGTACAAGGTTTTGCATTTATTTACCACTGGATGAGGTGCAGAGGTTCCAGCCGCTCGGCTAGTATATCGGTAAGTGGATCGTGACTTACCTTCAGCGAAAATCTTAACACATCGCTCTATTAACAATCAGGTGCGCTTGTATTACTCTTAGGTCTTGAAAAAATGGCCATCTCCTCTAAGAGCTGCATCAGATCTACATCTCAAACTGTCAGTAGGTCATATGGCCAAAGGTGTTTACTGACCTAATCGTAGTTCTAATTCACATGCGAAATTAGGTTTGCCGTGATCTTTAGAATTATATTATACGATTCCGTGTGATAGAAAAACACTACACAGACGTATGTATCATTTTACCTGTCCTTTAATCTATTTGATCAAATCTTTGCTCTCGAAGTAAATACAGGAGCTAATTTTGAGATTACGATCATATATAGTTCACATCACACTTACGAATGATCACACTGATGAATTATGTTTCCAGGGGGAACAAAATCCATGCCTAGACTAGTACAGAACGTTGGCTTTTTTTCTGCAGCGTATGCAAATGGTATTAAGTAAACCACATCCAATACACAATCTACGCCTATGTAGTCTTTAAAAATACTAGTCTCAGGTTGATAAATAGGAATCAACATCTTTGCATCTTTACCACGCGGTCATCCATATAATCCAACAAATTTTTTTCTTCTATGAGCTTTCGTAAGGTTGTGATTATTCTGTGCTTACCGCTCGAATCTATTTTAGATATTTTAGATTTAGAAGTGAAAAAACATTATTGAACTAAACTTAAGAATACTGTACGATGTTGAATAATAATAGTAGGTTCGGAATTTAGCCCAAGTATATGCCAACCGAGGCTTTTTTTCGTAGGTAAACATAACGCTAAGAAACTCCCTTGCAAAAAATAACGCATGAGATTGATGAATACCATACTTCTATGTAGTTTTCTTCCGCACGTTGTTTGCCAGATGCTTGCCTACCAGAATATACGTAGCTTCATGCTGCATCTGCTGACCAGAAACAACAAAACAACTGTTGTCTCCTTTCTTAGAATAACATGGTTCTCATATTCGACTTAAGAACTCGCGTCACACCCAGCTAATTTCACTAAAATGCATTTGTGTAACATGCATCAACGTTATTTCTGGAGTTCACAATAAGACAAATGTGTTACGAATGTCAGCCAATTCTGTCTTTTTAAGCGCGCAAAAACAATTTGCAAGCAGAAATCAGAGAATATTGTTGAAGGACCCAGATTTTGTGCTTCTGTTTAACTGAAAAACGGACAGTCTAACAGTGTGTCATTAAGAAAAAACATTGCTGAACAAACAAAAACACGCTGAAAATTAGGTCTGTAAAAATGTTTAATTTAGTTGTGTTATTATTAAAATGTTTATCGGTGTGTTATCAATGTTGTCAGTTAATGCTTTTAGTACAAAGAGGCCTAATATGGTCCTATTTGACGTTTTCTAAAACATCTATACTCGTATATCTGTTTAAACTGGACGCTTGTGAATTTTTCCTCGCACTTCCTCGGCTTGGAAAACTACAATCACTGATTGAGCAACCGGCCCTTGATTCTTGCGGAGCTGTACCTTTCGATCTATTATTCTACACTCAGTAAGATAAAAATTAGAGCCAGGTCCCGGCTATTGGTGAGCAGTAATGCTGCGAGTTTTCATATCTAAGAATACATGAAAACCTCTGCGGTTTGATGAGCGTTGTTTTTACGTGAGATCCTTTATCTGTTCTCCAGATGTTCCAGTAAGGATATAATGGCTACATATAGATGTCAATACCGTTCGACGGTTATTTCCTTAGTTTCCAACAGCCCAGGATACACGACCTACTTCATGTCAAGCAACGAACCATTTCTTCTAGCTGAACCTTAACGAGAACTTACTTTGCCTAAAATCACAACAATCTAATATAAACTACTATGTGTACTATGTCTAAGCATAGCTTATATTTGTACTCCCGCATATGGATAAACCTCGCAACCTCACTTAACATTGTATATGCACCTAAGCCCTCATTCAAGAGGGCTTCTTCGCGTTCGAGAGACCGCTGGTCCCAAATAAAATTATTGGCTAATATAGTAAGAGCAATATTTCGGCGATTGTACTGTACAAGTTAACATGTTTACATACCTTCAGAGCCGTGGACGGCTGAGAACTGACTCGAAACAATTTGACTGACTGCGTAATAGTGCGCGTCTCATGTAATTCTCGATCGCAGTCTTCAGATGGTACGCCCTAATTAGAAGTCACCGCACCGTCAAATTATATTACAAAAAACAGGGGCTAAATGATCACCGAGTAGATAGGCTCTTTGAGGTTCCAGTGGTGTAGGTAATTGAAGTGTAAAATTTTATAAAAGCAGTTGAAATTTTCATAAGCGTTTTAGAACCAGAGCGAGAAATTTATTTTGTTACTCGCATGTACAATGCTAAACATATACAAAGAAGATGACGTTTGCTTACGCAGGCAAACTAGTCTTGAAATGTCCATTAGTTTTGGCCTGTATAAAGCACGTGTATTGCCGAAGCTAAGTCGATGCGGAGATGTGTGTGGTTACCCCGTTCTCCTTATTTTTTCCTTTTATTTGCTGTGGCATCACATTATACGTATTTGATTACCGAGGCTCTTTACATATTAGTCACAGTTTGCATACATAGCTATAACCCTGGCTACATTATGATAACATAGTCGACAGAAGAAAGAGGACGTCGTGGTCATTTTTTATCAGCTAAACGCCATATTCAAATATTTTCAAATACGTAAGTATAAAAAAATAGTGGATGCTTACGATCAATGCATCGTCTACGTACATTCGCAGGCGAACGATCCCTTGACGATCGACAGGCCAGTTCTGGTACCTCGGATCGATTTCGGATTGTTTGTCGCGTGACCATTTTTGCGTTCAGCTCTTTCACCGGTTGCCCATCCTGAACAAGTTAAGGCATCTCATAACTTCTTTCCAATGTCGAACCTAAACTATGCGTAGCTCGTAATGTTTGAATATGTGAACTGCAGTTCGCTTGTTTATATATTCATAAGCTAGTGAATACGATAGGCACATTATATACGAATGATCTATGTTGCTATAAGCTGACATTAATATCATGTACTCTTATCAAAGAAACCGCTCAGTGAAGGTACTGCGACGCATGATACAGTGTGCTATCTATGGCACGGTCCAGCACATCCTTTACAGACACGTAGTATATAGCAAATGGAAGCCCAGTGCACCACATTGGGTGTGATGAGACCTACGTATTGCAAAACGCATAACTACGTGCCGGTTAAGGCCTCTTCAGCCTTCATTGGTTGGCTCGCATGTGTAATAAAAGCTTATCTGTTCCATCTTCCTGCCCCATCCACTCCAAAACAAGTAGGAAGAGTGGGCAGCAGCAGATCTGTTACACGTAGCGTTTGACGCACGTATATGATCAACAAAGCAGTACGTAGCGCGCATTAGGAACGCAGACCTGGCTCAGTCGAGCTTCTCCATTTGCACCGATGAGAAACATTCCCACTCTACTTGGAATTCATAGAAAGCTACCGGGACTATTTTAATTTCAAACAGGACAAATCCTTCATAAAGGAAGTTGGAGGGAGTTGGTATAGTCAATCTCGTCATCATCAATCGTCACAATTTTGTCTGTGATGTGCTCTGCAAAGCTCGACCCTTTGTAGCTAAAGCTACACCTGCAGCTGGTCATGTAAAGGCCGTTCTGCCTATATGGAGCGCGTCAAAGGCAGTAAAAATTGCTTCGGCGACGGAACTTTTTGGCCTCCATGTTGTCAATGTTAATCATTTCCCCTTTAGTCCTACTGCATTCATAAATAAAGGGGACTTGCGGTAGCTAGCTTGCTGGACATAGAATAAATTTCTAAAAATACAACATCATCGGCATAAAGTAGCATTTTCACCGTGTTCGGTTGGGTCTTGAACACAATACAAATTATTTAACGCCAAAGCGAAAAGCAACAGACTCCGACTATCTCCCTGTACTACGCCGGTGGATTAGATGAACAGTTCAAGCAGGGCTACCTCACCATCTAAATTTTTTAACATTTCCTGGAATTTTCCTGCAGAATCGTTCGACTCAGATGTAGCATGTTTTGATAGACTTTACATTGTGCAAGCTTGATTTATCGCCGTCGCATCAAATGCCGATTTCAAATCCACGAACATGACTTAAAACGCCTTTTTTGACCGACGTCAAATACAGTGCATCTCCTGTCGCATACTGTAAGGATGGAGCTTCCTAAGCGGAATCCGCGCTGTTCTCTAGGAGTAAGTGGACAAGCTTTCAAGAATCTAGTCAAACGCCGTGTGATAAACAAGAAACTCACAGCAGTAGCTTTCCTTCGTGATCATTCACCTTGACGACAGAACATGAGAGGCCTATTCAACTACTGCTGCAGGCGAATATGTCAGCCGCACTTTTCAAGCCCTCACTGTGGGCCAGATCCCATCCGGTCGCTTCGTCTGATTAAAGCGCAAGACCTCAGACAAGTAGCACTCCGTCTCCAGCGCTTCACACAAGTGTTTAAGCCATACACCAGTGTACGAAAGTGCAGTCTGTGATAAAGTGCTTTATAAGCGCCGCAGAAGCAACAGGGCACGATTCCAAGCTCCCTTCGCGCAGCCATTTACGTGGCTCCCTTTCTATTTCTATTATTAACTTATTTGCTTGTCGCGTAAGGTACAGCCGACTCGAGCATTTTCTCTATCCTACTTTAGGATGTCGTAGAACAACCTCATATCCATATGGCACTTGGTCAGGTCTTTTGCCTGACGCAATACAGCAGAGGTCCGCAGCTGAGGATGTACCACAAGTTGTAAGTAGGCCACATCGTTATTTGTGCGGCGCGGGGTATGCTACAAATCAATCCAGCACGTCGGTCGAAGTGTCAGTGTAAATCTCTCTCGCCTTCACCTTGGAGCAGAATTACGCAGTTAGACTCTCGTTCATGTTCTGTGGAATTGTTCTTCGCTGGAGAAACAGTTCGGAGTCCAGCTGGCGCGTGCCGTCTCAGAGTGCTACCCACGCTTAGTGGACTGTTTCTTCGGATATATCAAGGGTTTTTCCTTTGCAAGTTTGACCCGAATATATCGATGACCGATCTCTCTATATAATCCTCAAACGTAAATGCGGTAATATAGGAGAATAAGTAAGACCCGAAATCGTTGAGCACGTCATGTGGTGTACGCGTGCAGTCGCTCGATTGTTGATCACCGTGTTTAGATCATCAGCAATTAAGGAAACCGCCGACGACCAAAAAGATACAGTACGAGTGATCGTATTAGTTAGTATCGTCATATTTTTGCTATTCGGAGGGCATACGTATGCTGCCATAATACGACATCGACCGCTCTTCAGCACTATTATATCATCCAAGCATCACATTAACTTCCTAGACACTAATAGCCGGGCGTATAAGCAAGGCGAACGACGTCTAAACTCGAACGCTTTTAACTCTCAGGTTTTTGCTAATATGGGCCCAAGATGACAGCAACTATAAAGCCCGAGTTGCTGCCTTTATATTCCACCGCAAACTAATTTCCGTTCGATTCTCTTTATGGTTCATCTCGATTCCGGCTTTGGGACCGACTGTGACTGCCGCAGGCACACGTTATACTATGCTGTAACACACATCTTGATTTTACATATTAGCCAGTGCCTAGATAAGAGGAGCTTCTAGTTTATTTAGGCCGGGAGGCAGGCATTAGTCTCGCCTCCTTGGCATTTTGTCGAGGTCATGTTTTGATAACGGGGTGCAACGATATGAAGCGGTCTTCGTCAGGTTCACGCGAGTCGACCGTAGCCGTCGATCCGCCGCAGGCAGGGACTCGCTCAACGACTGTTTGTGACTCGATTCGCGACTTTCTAGGAAGTTTTATCGTTCTTCTCGGGTTTTTTATGGTTTTGACCGTTAAATAGCTTTTACCCTTCTCTTAAGATACATGCGACTTCTCTAACATTTTTTTTTTGTAAGTACACCGAATATTTCCAATTACTCGTCATTGTGCACGCGTTAACAAGAACACGGTAAAAAAGGTACGTCGTCTTGGGTCGTCGAATTTGCATTTGGTATACGAAAGCGATGATAGACAAATTGATGTAAAATGCGAAAACATTGCTTTAGACAGCGCAATTTAAAGGAACAAGTATGTCAGTGATATTTAGTTTAATTGAATTATATTTACCTCAGAACAATCCTTTAGTAATTGAAAATTTGATTCCTGTCCTTTCGAACTAGTTGGAAGTCTTTTACGATCAGGGTTCCGTAATGAGCCGCCCTAAATAATAGAAAACATGAATCACTAAAAACTCAACGAGTAGTAACATTGCGCACAAAAACAATGTTTTATGTTGACAACCACAGACTCGGACAACAGAGCTCGCTGTAATCTGTGGTTTATTCGAGAAGCTCTCCATAGATCATACTGGAACATTTTTAGTCGCTGAGGGTAGAAGTAGTGTCAACAAATATGGCTTCACCAAAATACTAATTCAAATCCAATTACCTAATGGCAACTGCTCTCTTTGGGGGGGCTTGTTCGCAGATTAAAGAATTTCTTAAGACAGTTCCATCGTATTATTCAGAATCACGACAAAAAGTTCAAAAGAACCTTTTCATTGTAACATTTTCAGTTATTATTTATATGAACAAGTCCTCGAAAGGTATAACATCAAGGACCTGCCCTCAGTAGGAGCCTAACCGGAGTAGGTCTTCCTAAACTTACCAGGGGTTCCTACAACAGACCTATGAAAGTATGGCAAACATATAGACAGCCATTAGCTTTAATAATAATACGTATACATGCTGTTTGCTTTCAGGATTTGGTATACTAGCTGAGCTTATGATGAAATACGATAATGTCACACGATTTAAACAGCACAGCGTTATTACTGGCCCAGTCTCAGCAGTCGAAAGTCTTTCTTTAGCGAACAAAGCAAAGCATTTGAAAATATAAGAACTCGAGCTGGTATAAACGGTATTTGTATTATTCTGTTTATGAAATTTCTTCCTTCGAGGAATTTCCTCTCACTTGAGAGTTCCTCACGCTCCGCTTGAGATTTACGAAAGTTCACTCACGTGATGTTTATAAGCATCACTTATTTTTCAATACTACCATTAATAAATACTAAAAATGAGAGGCTTTGATTAGGCCAACGCCAACATTTGTCTGTTTAACATGATCTATCGAGACAAAGAAGGTTATATAGAAAGTGATTGATACATGTTGAATTGCGTGACGATTTTTAGATTCACAATGGAGTGGCTCAAAAATGTAAATTCCGAGTTCGGATGCGGTGAGGCGGGTTATATTTTTTGGCTATTACAGCAAGTATTGTACTTTGCTAAACCTAAATAGTGTTACCTGCTCAAACACGAACAACGAAAGACAGTTTAGAGACGGAAAAGATTTGAATACTGAGTAAGATTAAGTGGTTTATTTTACAAATTTAAAAAAAAATAAAAAATATTTTTAAAAAGCTTTGAAGTCCTAAAATATCATTTATAATAACAAAGAAAAAACATGTTTCGTATCATATGGAAATATTGTATTATATAGTAGCACTTATATCAATCTAGTACGAATATCGCTTTAAGGCGAACAATGAGGCATGTATGGACAATTTTTATCAATACCATATTTAAACACTTGTCTACAGTCAGCTAATGAGAGGTGCTACAGAAAAGTTTTTCTACGTACATACCTTTACAGGTAGAAGAGAACCCTTTGGTGATCGGGATTGGCCATGGGTAATTTGTGGGGTGTATACAACGGCATTAACATCTTCTAGTTGCCCATCCTAAATAAATTGTACGATTTTAAACACGGCAGAAATATACTATAGCTAATAAACATTAATTAATAACGTAGCAGCGTTTAGTTTTACCACCGTTCGGTTGCTAAGGCATTCATGCAATATGGGAAGACGAGAACGACGGAAGTCAACGTTCTGTGAAGTACATTGCTGACTAGAGAGTGTCAAGTCTTCACGATTGCTTATACGCACCTCAAGCTTTACGACGAAAGGACTTCCTGGTTGTTCGCTATCGAATCTGATGAGCTGTTTCGAATTATTCCGGGAGAGCTCGTGCTTTTCACGATTAAGCTGTCGTGATGATTCGCCCTAATGCTCGACAATCCACATCAAGTAAATTGAAAGGTAAATTACAAAAATGTGTATATATATATATATATACATATATATATATATATAGAGAGAGAGAGAGGGGCGAGAGGAAGAGAGGGGGAATAGTCCGTTTTCGTATCTAAATCATCGTTTACGAGCATCATCACAGTGTAACTATCATAAAATGCACAACGACGCATTGTAAATGTAATAAGCGAAGACACGAGCTTTATGGCTTTATTATCAAAGTATCACATTGTCACCGTCCTGTAGAGTCTGAGTGTAATGAATACAATTTTTTCCAACTTCAAACAACCCATAGATTAGATGATAGCATAATAACGACTCGTAAGAGTCAAGTAAACTTCATACAGGTTTATTTTTCAATGACCTGACTAACATTCCAGTACAGTCAAACGTTATGGGCCAAGGAGACTGATGCTTGCTTAAATCTTTTTTTTGCATAGAGTATCCTACGTTGGAGAGCATCTATGGAAAGAAGCGACTAAGCATCTACTTAGATGCAATTTTGTTCTGTGTTAAAAAACGAAAAAAGCACAAGCATCCAATGCATACTCGGCACGGGCATAGCAGTCCATTACGGAAACCTACGCTAATTGGGGTGCGTCCGGCTAATCAGAGCTAGTTTTTTCATCATTAACAATTTTTCCACCGATCCGTGGTCCGACACTGTCCTCTGCTTGGGAAGGTTTTTGATAAGGGTCAGTTTTTTAGTTTTACATCGATATCTTCTAGAATGTATTTTAATTACGTTGAACTTGCATTTGCATCATCAGTCCATGAAAACTACGGTAACGAAATATCTACGAGAAAGGAGCCAGAAGTACGTTGAAATACATCCCTAAGGCATCTCGGGTTCTTTGGGAGAAGCTGACCTTGAACAATTACGATAGCTACCATTCTGCGATTCTCGCCCTTTTTTGAGTCAATTTTTGAGACACTTTTCTTCGCTCTAATCTCATGTAGCCGTTAGCGCCCCATTACTTCTTCAAAAATTAGGACAATCTGTTAGGAATACATGTTACTCCATTGAGAAAACGGCGAAAGTTATTCGAAAGCATAAATAAACCACTAACCTCTAAAATATTGAATAACTGGATACATCTTGCAAAAAGACCAATAGTGGATGCTTTCAAGTGTCTATTTAGCTGCGGTTCGGCCTAACCTCATACCCACAGCAAAGCAGTACCCAAACCAGGAGTACTCTTCTCCTAACAATCTTACTAGTTGTTCTGAAACGAACCGTTAATTTTTATACATCTCGATATCATATATTGGACATTTCAAAAATAGTGTCCAAGAAAGGAAGCTTCTCGCTATAGTACCATGGAGGTCGAGGCATCATTTGCCTGTCAAACGTGTAAGGTAACATTACAGAAACCACAAAGTGAAATACATGGTTATGTAAACTCTAAAATTTCGGCACAAAAATCAAACGACAGTTAACAATGAAACATACTTGATCCAAATGGAAAAACGTGTTATATGTCTGAAGAAGCGGAAATACATTTTTCGCCTAAATGTCCACTCGTAGCTTTTACACAAAATGCAGCATAAAGGGCATCGCGTGCGGCTCCATTCCGTCACAAATGCTACCTTCACAGATTGCAGTTTGATCCGCGTGCGTGAATGACTATGTAAAAACCATGTCCACTAATTTTGTCTTTCTCTGAGTTCGACATCCAACAAAGGCCAAATTTTATCGGATCGGTCTTCGAAATGCTTCTCACAGAGCGTAATTTTTCCCGAATTCTTCCTTCGTGATTTTTCTATTTCTTATTATATAAGAACGATATATTATCACATGTTCCGACCTATGTAATCAAAAAACATAGCTAAATCCGTTGTCAAATGATTTCGTGGTGCTCAAATGTATGAAACTATGTACATATGTTTGCGACAATGCGGCATGCCTGATGCAGTCAAGGAGCAACGTAGAATTCCAGCGGATGCCGCGCGCGTGAGGCGTTCCATTGAACCTTTATACTATGTACATGAACGTATAGTAAATACTGAGGGACGACACATCAGAACGGGACCATTAAACTTTATGAGATGTATATATCTTGCACGCCACATTGTGATAACTTTAGCTGTAGAAGCACCTTTATTATTTGGCAAAGATGGTACATTTCTCGAATGATAAATAAATAAATTCAAATTTAATTTTAGAGATTTAAATCACGATGATGCTCTTCGGGTTGTAAAATATTTTCTATATATTCCTGGGGGAGCCTACAATTTAACTTCTGTTAAGTTGAGCAGACATAGCGATTTCTTATTGCACATGGTGATGACGATGATACTAATATTACGCCACAAAGCAGATCCATAGTGGCTGTACATTTGGTTCATATACGAGAATAAAGGTCAAATCCTGGTTTCTCTAAATGGGTTGAATATGTTGCGGCGCTCCGGTCTGACAGCGACCATCGACGCTACCCCATTGGTGATCCAAAGTAGGTGAGATGTAGCACAGCTTTCTAGCTCTTTGCACTATAACGCAGCTCAGTTACTGCTACCGTTCTCAAAATCTTGAAATGTAGCCTAGGTACCACAACCCAGTAGGACTGAAGCTAAGAAGAGCACAGCATAGGTCCGGAAAACACAAGGCTTTATCAAAATTACAGATAAAAAGAATTCACGGAGCCTGCCGTTTGTGCATTCGGCGAAAAAAACGTGCCAACAGCATCGGGTCTATGGGGTCACCTGGAGTCGTTTATAAATATACTTGACATCTCGGCCTGCACTCACCCTATGTACCGCTAGATTTGTCGAAAAATTCGGAACTGCTGCTCAGACCGCGTATTCAAACTGGGGCGAGTGCTGAGCTCAAGTTTAACGGCTATCTCGTGCACGGAAATATACGCTTGAATGTTTAGTGAAAAATCCCAATGGGCCTTTTTAAGCACCTGTTGTAATCAGTCAGGGCCGCTGCTGACAAGCGCATGCCTTCAGGTGCAAACGTCTGTGGAGCCCCTTTTGCTGGCTTGTTAAAACACCCGTTGGTTTTGGGGCCTATTTTTCAATTCTTGCTGTGCCTGAATCATTTTTTTGTCCTTATTGCATTTTAGCTGGTACGGAAAACGAATCAGAATTTTTCTTAGATTACTGGTGGGAAACTGCTCGCCCTATCGTTGATTATTGTAACTAAACGAAAAATTGGGAACCTATACCTTTTTAGATGCAGGTAATGATTTGGGGTCTCAGACTTACAAAAGGCTTGAAATCCCCAAAATAGTTCCCTTACAACTGCTCTACATGACTAACAAAAGCGACCTCTATTGTTACTTTTTCGTGTTGAATGTAGCAAAAGAAAAACGCGTTATGTATCTTCCTCATATCCAAAGAAGTGCGGTGTAAGAAATTGGAAATACAGATCAGTGTTCCCGGCTTCAATAAAATCTATTTTTTTTTTCTTTACAGCGCTCCAGTAAACCAGCGCCGATGCAATGATGGATGTCGTCAGCCATTGCTCGTTGTACAGAATAATTCAGCAGCCACGAACATCAGGCAACGTGTCTTCTACTGACCTGCCGTCACCACACAGTCCGCTATTCGTTGTCAATTATGTATCAAGCTCTATTTTCAAGGTTCAAATCAGACTCTGGGGCGTGCATCCGCTACGTTAACCCGAATATTTGACGTGTGATTATAATATGAGTAACTTCTGTTAAAGTAATTTCACCAATGAACTTTTTTTATCTTTTAATTTGCAACACGGATATTAAACTGATTAATGCACAAAACTTAATTGTTAATTCCGACGCTATGCTAAATGTGATGAAGCATTTTCTACTGCTTATCGATCCATATCATATTTACATACCTCTGGATACATATTGAGGAAAGTCTTCACTATCAAATAAATGTACATACCTTCTCAGACAGATGGGGATTCTTTTTGAACTCAGGCGCCTTGTATCGATTCGGGATGGTTTGTGACGTACGCGTTTCTGGATTAAGATATTTCTGCTGACCATTCCGAATAAATTGTACTAAATTGTTTTAAATGCCCGAGGCGAACAGCAATTATTTTATCAGAACAATATAGCGGTGCTTTAATAACTGTTAGCACTGTATACCAGTACGCTAAATGACGAACTCAACGAAAAACAACACGAGTACATTACCATTATGAATGGCAAGTATTAATCAGCGAATTTACCTTTATACCACGAACGAAAAGGCCCTTTGATATCTGTGGATCTAATTCGAATCGTTGCGTGCTTTTAGAAAGCTTGCTTGAAGCAGGTCTTCTTCGCTGATCTAAATGATGACATTTTTCATACCAATCGCACGTTATAATCTAGATATACAGAAAAATCAAACTATAAAAATCTATCTCTTCTGTCAGACCTTACTTCAACTGATCCATAGTTTTAGCCTTTATTTTCAAATATGACGGTTCTCCGGCTAAAAAAGTAACCACTAAAAAGTTGAGGATTGGTATGTTGGTGTATAAACTTATAATAATGTCATGAATTTACGTACCTCTGAAACGAGAATGTTACTTTTCATTAAGCTGGAGTGCTTTCTGAATTATTCTACTGGTTTCGCCGTAGCTGGCTGTTTACATATTTTCTGAAGAGTATCATTTCGTCATTCACTTTGAATAAATTATTAACAAATTTACCATAATATTTGTTCGTACTCATAGGAGAACTAAAGTAGCAACGAATTGGAAACCCACAAATGTTCGTAATTATAGGCGCTTGAATAGAGACTAGTGCGTGGTGTTATGAATCCTAAAAGTCCTAACGTGTTCGCCATCCCTATACTTTGTCTGGTTTAATGTTGCGTCGACGGCACATCGACCGCTGGCTGGCATAGATTTTAACAAGATCAACACCGATCGTAGGCGGCGTTACCCCATTGCTTGTCACCGAAGGCTTTGTCGTCTGCTTCTTCTGGCGGTGAGAGAGGGATGATTCCCTCGCAAGATACGGACGCCGCGTAACATCATGAAAATATTTTTGCTTTGCGGATTTCGGTCCTACGGACCGTGCTCTTATTTAAAGAGTTTTATAAAACAACTGCGGTACATCTCTCGTACTCATTTGAAGAACTGATGGCTTCAATACAACATCGACTATGACAGTTCCATGTAACATGTTGCCGTATGAATTGTACATCTTTAAAACAGGAATCAACTAACGTCGCTTTGTTGCCAAGCTATTTTACCATAAGCTGATACTCTCTGAAAATAAACGCAGCATCTGCCACGAAGTTCTACAAAACTCTGTTATCATAATTTTCTTTTGTGGTTGTGAAGGCATCTACCTTAACTAAATTGGTTGGATTGATTTGACTCATTGCTAAAAACGCCCATTCATAATATCTAAAGGTAACGCTCTACTGTTCTCCTGCCAAAATGTTTGTAAAATAGTTTAGGTGTTCAACGCTTCGATTATGTCGTTGTAGTGACTTACCTTTTCTCGGAGTGATTTGATGTCACTGTTCACGCCCTTCAGCTCGAAGTTGCCGTCGGAAAATTTTTTTAAGGCTGCTAAGTACTTGTCTCGTCCATGCTTATTATCGATGCTCGCGGAATTGTCGCTGTCTCCGGGCTTACAGTTCTCTTCTAGTTCTTGCTGTGGTAATACGTTTTTTTTTGCTGTCTTACTACCCTTGTCTTTTTTGCTGGATGGGTTTGACGGGACCGGGTATGAACAGGTGTTGACATAACATGTGTCATTTCCGTACCTTGTCCTCATAGACAACTTTGAAGTCTTGCTTGAAGTATGCAACAATACCCTATTTTTCCTATTGTGTTCGTTGTACTGAGGATCAACTGATATTTGAGTGGGACATTTTGTATTGTCCCGTTGGTCATGTCTATCTTTGCTCAGACCTCGGTTATTATTAGGAGCTTCTGCTAGACAGTTGGAAGACTTCTTTGTATCAGTAATAGCAGGCGTATCATCTAAAACTATCCTAGGCCTTCCCTTTGCTTGTAATATTCCAAGATTCACACACTTGCACTTGCAGCAAGGTGCGATATCTTCCTTGTTCCGTGATACCCTGTCGTTTTTCGCTAGATTATCTACAGCTTCGATTCGATTTCTGTCATTATCACCACTTCTGTTTCGTTGTATTCGACTAGACTTGTTTGCGTCAGCATCGATGGAGAGGACGGTGTTCGACCGAATGCCCTTTTCGTTCACGACGCCTTGGGGATCGCTTTTCTTGTTGACTGTTGATTTACCTACTGGATCTGGGTCATGAGCGTGTGGTGATGGCGGAGGACTCATAAGATATAACTCAAGATTGTCTTGGCTAGTGCTTTGCGGTTTTGTAGAGTCCTTTTTCGGAGCTTTCTTACGTTCTGGCTGAAGGTTTTTTAAGAAACGCGACGGTTTGAGGATTGCCGGGGATTGTTCGCCGTGCGGCAGCATTGCTTTATCGAGATCAGTAGGGTCAAGGACCAATTTTTTTGAAAATACAACATGAGGACTACCGTCTTCTCCAGTAGTGCTACGCGACCCGCCCACACGAGGCGCACGTTTTCGGGCGGGTGTTCCTCTATTAATCACAACTGGTGCTGGCCTCGGCGGCTCGTCATCTGATCCTTCCTCAGTGGGCGCATGGTATAGGGCGGGTGGAGCTGGTTTTGAAGGACCTAACGCATTCTCCATCTCTTTTTGAAGTTCATAATCCGTTACGATCGATGTACTGCTTTGCTGTGGACTACTTTGCTGTGTTGAAGACGTAGACGTGTTTGCACATTCTGGCTGCGGAGTGTATGGAACGTCATGTCTACGTTTGAGAGCAACTTCGTCCAAAGGAACAAGTAATCGATTTCGTAATAGGGCAATTTTGGCATGGTACATTTTGGTCTCTAAGTTGTTGCGTTCAGATTAGGCTTGACTATAACAAACAGCACAGAATCGTTTATCCATTAACTGGCTGTAAAAGGTCAGTTTCGTTGTTGCAAACTTAACTACATCAGTTGGAGATGATGCTACAATACTTGCGTTTGCCATACATTCTCAGTATTTGTACGCAAAAGATAGACATAGATATCAGTTAGAGTACGTGAGAACACAACACTGCGATAAGAGCATCACAGTGCCTAAACGTTATTTGGGTAGAATGGTGTACAGGATATAGATATATAATGGCCTAACGAAATCTTAGACAATCACCTGTGTCGTTTTCGCCGCACAACGAAGCGTTTTTCAATCCTACCGCATAGGAAGGAATACTGTATGGCTATGGCTAGGTTGTTTGAATCGTAAGCGGGTATGAAAACCGTGTAATAAAGATTGCTTGACGGTGAGGATACGTTGCCAATACGTAGTTAATGAGGGGATACTATCCTTGTCTAACGAAAACTAAGTTAGCTAATTGCAGTATGCACAAAAATGAGAGCACCATCCAGATGGCATGGCAACACCATGTGGATGGAATTATTTTACTATAATAATATATGTAATAGTGAGCTGATTTATTGGGTACTTGAGGGATTCGCAGGTTTGAGCCCGCGCACGTTATGGTGTCGACTGAACGGTGTACCAACAACGTCAAATATCATAATTATATTTGGAATTAGCGGAAATGTAATACACAAAAGCTTCCAAGTTGGGAAAAGCAGATTCAATATGAATCAGCCACAAGGTTTCCGACAATTAAAGAAAAAATCACCAAAAAAGTGTCCTTGCATAAATTACTACTGCGGAAGTAGAAGCTATGCTTAAAGGCAGATGTTCATCCCAATCAAGAGAAGGGGAACAAGCCTGCCAAGAAAGCTGTTTTCCACCTAAAATCCATTCTGTAGAAGTCAACGTTGCGATTATTTTGTAGAGTTTGGCAGATCTCACTTTATTTGCAAATAATTGCCATGTCTACGCCAAACTGACGATAAATAGTGCTTATTTTTTTTTCTTTTTAATAAAATTCTAATGTTTTTAACTTTGGTGTACCGGAAAGGGTGTAATGTAATGCATTTGTACATGTGTTTTCAGCATTTTTTGGTGTATGATATGTGCTCCTAAATGTATTCGAGCTTTCAAATCAAGATTGGGGGTCTGTTGCTTATATTTTTTAGCTCTCTCGTCACCGGACGGTCGGTGGAAGTCAATGACTTTGAGCTTTCCAATCCTTGTGATCTCCTTTAATTTATTAGGTCAGTTTATTTTCCAACTTCAAATTAGCAACTTGGACCTTTTGTTTGCTTCCCAAGGAAAATAATGCTTTTCAACAGAGTTTAACCTCTCATGAAGGCTATATATATATATATGTATATATATATATATATATATATATATATATGTATATATATATATATATACATATGCATTTTCGGCAGTATCGATAAGCTCGACATAAACTAAACGCCGCCCCCAGACTGTAGGCAGCGTCAGAATTATATTTTTGGGAGCCCTAGGGTTTCAATACACCCGCAAAATGATTTACCATAAATCAGCTAAGGGTCGCCGCGCAACATAATGCTTTGTGGGAGCTGTTCAAATCTTGTAAAACCTAAGAGTCTGCAGGCTCTGTTATAGCCGCATTGTGAAAGAACTGCGCCTATGCTTTATCTCATATGTCCTCGATACCGAACTAACACTTAATGCCCTTTTGTTAGATCTGAATGTGAAAAAAAGGTATTGATAGTGCCGCCCCTCGTTTTTTCCAAACGCAAAGCCTACTCTGTTCTGCCTTTCGTCGAAGTAAAATGACTTCCGAAACCGGGATTTGCGCCGTATGTGCTATGGATTTAATATCTGACAGGACTGCTGAGAGGTGGCTTGCGTCTGGGCACTGAAAGATGCATTCCGTTATAGCGGGCTATTCAGTGTCGACAAGGACCGCTCCTAAAGACCCTTTGAAGAAAATGTCTGGTAGAAGCTACACTTATTTAATTATGGATCATTATATTGAAGTTTACTATTCTGGGTGGTTCATGAATTCTGTGAAATATACTGGAAGACACGGCTCCATATTCTACATCTTGCCGTCGATCAGCCAGCACGTAGCGACAATAGGTTTTTACGCCGAACTGTCACCAATGACTGGAAATTGTGTCTCCACGTAGATATGAAACAGAGAGAAAAGGACAGTTTCGAGAAATACGTTCAATTCCAAAGTTAGACCAGACCCCAAAACCGCAAAGGCACATGATTCGCGTTTAGTGGGGCTGGAAGGGACATATACAGAGTAGATTATTTCAAAAGAACGCTCAACAAGTATCTGGTTATCGCCCAGCTGTTGGCCATCAAAAAAGATGTAAGAGTCCCGTCCGTGACATACCAGATTACACATGGCAAAGGTCGCTTAAGACATCATGCAAGAGCCTAAATAAGCTGTTCGTCATATCCTAGATAGGTTACCACTAATTTTTCGATCACTGGAATTTAGCTGTACCATAGAAGGTCTCAAAAATTGTCGAGATGAATTTAACGACGGACATGAAAATTTCGGGGCAGAGGGAAGGAATACGTTAGTCGAGAAATCGGACGAAATTAGAACGAATAAAACATTTCTTGTTAAATAATAATTGCCATTATCTATGTTACGACATAATAATTTCCGCTGAAATATATAGCTCTGAATTTTCCTTAGGTTAACCGGAAGTAATAATTAACAAAAATAAAAAAGCGCGTGAATTTCAACGGGCTTATGGAAGACAAAGAGCACTTTCAAATGTCATAGAAGCAGACAAACAATGAGGAGGCGAAGGTGGGGGACAGTTGAAAAAAGCCAGTACATGTGGTCCAAATAAGACAAATAAGGAGCCCAAATCGTAATTAAAAAGGAATCGTGGAACTTCAAGGTATAACTTCCAACGAGAGCCCATCAACATCAAATAGTCAAGATCTTTTGCTTTCTTGGTGTACAAAGAAACCAACACACAATTTCATCAAGAGCTGTTTGAGCACCCTTTATCTCGATTTGGGATTGACGATATGACCTCATACGATAAAGCGTCAGGTTATTTGAAAATGCCCGAAACTCGACCTCGGTAAGTTGTTTTAAAACAGGAAGATTCGGTTTGTCATTTGCGTAAAGCTTCTGGGTCAACAAGCGCATCTTGTAAAACCTATATGCTTTAATCGATGAAAACAAGTTCCAGTGATCTTTGCTGCCACCATTTCGTGGACTGTTGTAGATTAGATGAGTCTTATTTTCTTCGAGCCACAGTTTCCCTACTAAAGACCTAGTTCGAGCTTATCGTTACTGAAACTGACCCTAATCTGACGTGAAAGGTCCCCCATCCTTCAGTTCCTATACATTATTCGAGCTCATAAGGTGTAAAAAGAAGACGATTTTTCAGTAACAGTACGTATTTATTTTGTTGAATGCCACAAAATATATCATTCAGATATTAAACAAACTAATATGTTACATAGTACGTGACTGTGTCATTTCTATTGCCGTTTCGTATTTGCAAAATTGACGTTTTTCATTCCAAAGCTCTCCGTCTTTTCTGTCATGATTCATCATTTGCAAAAGCAAACGTTATAAACATTTGCTTCAACATTATATTATATTACTATGTATATGTGCATATATGTACTTTATATTTTTACTATATACGATGTTATATTAAGTCTACTTCATCCGTTGGCTTTCTACATGTACTTTGTGGTAGCCACACTCACTACGCGTACACAGACACTCATTATTAATATATTAAAGTCACATAATATAGATCTATGCGTTACCATCTTCGGCGTAATAATGGGTACAATTTACAACTCTACCGTCCTTGTCGTACCACTTGTCGACTTCTAAATAGTGATACATTTAGTATTGATAAAATGACAGATGCCCATTAGCTATCTTTCAACATGTTTGTTAGTTACTTTTTCATTTACGGTTGTAACATTGCGTGGAACCCAGAGTATAAAATAGACAAATCCACATACACGACATGCTAATGAGCTACGGAGGTGGATGACTGACTTAACTAGATAATAACACGAACGTTTTTCGTTGAAATGTAATCTGTACATTCTGAGCACGAACGACGACTTCTACCCTCTGTACAAGACGGTTAGGATGACTTGTGTCTGCAACAGCGATGTCTATCACTGCAACTACTACCATTAGCTATGTATATTTGTATGTATAAATGTAGACAAAGGTTTGTTCTTCATGGGTGAAACGAGCACGAAGAAAAGTGGCCACATGTTAATACCAGAAGACGCAACGTTTGCGTATTGTAAAGGAAAATATCAATCCCTCCTCTTTACGTTAAAAAAAACGGGTGTAGTAAATTCGCTAATACATGTTCGGTAGTTCTTTTGCGCGGCCAGCTGTTGTACAATAAACTAACAATATAAACCTATCCGGTGACTCAAAAGACATAGCGACAAACGTAACCATGTGCCAGTTAACGAATCAAGGGGCATTAGCAATGGCCAATTGTTTTATCATGGGCAAGCGCAATGTTTTCTTAAGTGAATCATTAATATCAGAGATAACGGAGACGCAAGGTCGGGACAAGAGCGTATTAACCAATTGTTCTTGGAACTAGATAAGACTAACGTACCGCATTGAGGGTTAGGATTTGGCCTTGAGAGGCATTAAAGCTAATGATTTACCAGTAGTGACCCTGCACCATTCACATCTTCCAGCGAATCAATCTGAAAAAAGTTTGTAAGCTATTACAATGTAGTTAGTTTAGCGCTAAATTGCAAACGGACGAGGTAGAAGAGGCTGATAAGAGGAAGCAAAGCTTTCATTATTACGCGCCGTTCCCTTGAATTCGATGTAAAGATACTCATACACCGAATAAGCCGAGCCAATGGGTGAGTTCTAAACAATATTTACACAATAGCGCAATACTATAGTTCCTTAACCTTGCTACCGCGCACAGATGAGCAGAAACGTCAAAATGATCGAAACGTATGGATAAGCTTCGACTAAAGCTTATTCTCAAGTACTTAACTAAAGGCTAAAGGGTAACAGGGCAACAATAGAATTCCTGTGGACGGTACGGCATGTCAGAACACATTATATACGTATAGACAGAGCTGTACTTGAGAATGCGGGGAGGTCGTTTAGCTAAGAGCACCCATTGCACGTTGTCGTGCGCCTGCTTAATTGCGATGACAAACCTGGTGTCAATTGAGTTCATATTAAAAAAAAACTCGGGCAAGGTCTATTTCGCCATAATGACGGCTATCAAGACCAAATATTAGAGAGATACACGGCATGTGAATAAACAATTAGTTCGTTATCTTCATGGATTTTTCGTGGTCATCGCGTTTCTGTTTGTCTCCATGAATTCACATGCAAAACTGTGCGCGTCCATGTTTAATGCTGGTAACTGAGCGAAGGATACGTTAATGTAACTTAGGTACGAATTATTGTTCCAAAATTCATTACGTCATTAGTCACTCGAAAACAGATCAGTATACAAAACGCAAATGATCGATGTCATCAATTAAGATCACTGAAGGCTGCCTACCTACCTACCATCATAATATTGCGATCTCGTCTTAAGTGATGGGTCAACATATGTGCTGCACTGGCAAATCTGAGCATATCAGTCACGAATTATTGCAGACGCTCGCCTCTTACGAAGGAGCATTGCGGCAATTGTTAAGCGTTCACATATCCTCGCGACACGGACTTCGAGCGGTGCAAGCGTCAATCGCCGACGGCAGGACACCTCATTAGAACTACGACGACGTTGTTCGTATGATAATGTGGGATGATGGCGCAATATGCATTAATCACACTGGATATTGAATGACTCCTGAGTTGCGTTTCTTAAGCGATACGCTACACTGCGCATGCTCAACGAGTTCCATTTTAAGCTTTTCCAGTTGTGCTCGAAGCTTGTCTTCGGTATTCATGCAGTGTTCTAATTTTGCCGAAAGTTTCTGGTTTTCCTCACGAAGACGGTCACGTTCTCGTCGCGTTTCCTCAATTTCCTGTTTTTTACGCATCCGGCAACTGTAATCACATATCAGGAAGCATATGATCAAAGACGATTTTTGCACACTAAATAGCAGCTTGCCCATATGTACAGCGAATCAAGCGAGCTAAGCTTATATATTATTTCTTTATTACAATAAAACTAGATGAATCGACAGAAATTGTTCAGTGGCAGATCGAGTAAAACTGGCAGGGCGGAAAAACTTTTTGAGAGGGTTGACAAAAAGATCAAAGGGTTAAATTGCCTAACGATTAAACAATAAATATTTAATACTACCGCTGTGCAGCGCGTTTGTTGTTCTCTCGAAATTTTCGTTTTCGTTCCTCTTCGTCATCGCTACTGCCTCCACCACTTTTCCGCTTTCTGCAAAAGGAAGTAAAACAACTTAAACGAATCACACTCAAACTGGAGTAATAGTTTGAACGTACAAGCAATTATCAGGAACACAGTAGTAGACATAAATGTATTGTGATGAACCTTTCCGCTCAGATGCAATGGATTTTAGGTAATTAAGAGTTTCTTACAGCTTTAGATAGTTTTTATTTTATTTACCAAAAGGAGCTGAGACAATTGTTTCATACTAAAAAAAAAATAAAGGCTATAAACAACTTATTCACGAACACAAATTGAAAATAAGCGAGTTCTTTACCTCTATACCAAATTCCGCTTGAATAGGTGGTCGAAGAAACAATCGACAGAGCGTTAACCGATAGTCGTCGCGCGATTCACGGTTATTTTAAGCCTTTTTTTTTCTATCATACGATGCCCCAGAGGAGAATTAGTTTTGCCAACGTTTAGTTTTAAAGAGCGTTGCAGCTAAAATTATTTTAACAGTAGCTTTGCCGTGCTGTCCTATATGATTCAAGGCGCTTACATATATTTATGGGTCGTTTATGTTACGTCAATCGATTTCTAATCAACACCGACAGTCCACGGGCCTCCTTCTTGTAGCATTTTTTTTATCTGAATTCATAGGATAGCAACAGGCTATAGGATGGGTGACCTGATTCGCCTCTTCTCCGCCCAAAATATGCAGCAACTTGAAGGCATGGCACGAGCACCCAATTTTGACTGCGGGCTGCCGATCTGCGTACGAATAGTTGGAATGACATCCGTGTGCACGCCTGACGTCACAACAATGGTCACGGGACCATCTTGGCCTGTACGACTCATACTGATGAATCTAAAAACTGAATAGGCTTTAACGGAATAATTATAATTCGACTATCACTGCGCCATTTTCTTATCAAGAAAATAGCGAAATGTACCATTTCTACGAATCGCAGTACGTCGCACTAATAAATGCGCAAGCATCTTATGCCAATTACTATAGGACGCATGGACACGTTCGGGTCAACTATTCGTCAGGTGTCAGGATGTACAGTTTATAGGATTTAGCTATCGTCTGGTATTGGCTATATAGGTGTGGACTGCGCCAAAGATCGGCCTCGAGATAAGTGCCGGTACAACTGTCGAAGTTAAGCTAGCTAACCGCAGATATATTTTATTATACAGTTCAATTATTTAAACCCTGCTTGTATAATTATGAAAGGTATAGTGGTTGCAGTTGCAAAACTATCGGTCCTTTCTTTTTATGCAAAGCGAGAACAACGCACGGTCATTATCTAGAGAACTACCAGAGGAAGATTCGCTACAAGGAGGAAACGAACGTCCAGCTATGATAAAGAACAGTGAACGTTCTGACGATTGACGTGAAAATCAGACATTAACCGATTTCTTCACTTAAGGTTAACTTCCATAGAAATTACAAACATTTATAATTAATCTAAATCGACAGTGCACCATAAAATAAACGGACGTGCCTTCAGAAGAAGCATAGACAAACATCGACACAGGCCAGCGAAGACATGGCAGCACAACGGAAAAATATTACGGACTACACAGACACCCGACGTCATCTGAAAGTGCATTTCTAAAGATTATATCGCTTTGATAAGGTCATCAACGAAAAATTTCATCTCAGTATCATTAACCTACTATTTATTGTATGCGAAGACCTGAAGTTACCAAATGCTCTCTGAGGACAATTAAAATTGAAATGTCTGATTACTGTCGTCTGCCCATCAATTCTTTCAAGAGGGGAGCAATGAGCTGTCTTTGATTCGTTCCAGATGCTGTCGTCGATGTAAGAGTCAACCGCAGAGAGCATAGCTGATGACCCAGAAGAATGAATAAAACCACATATGTGGCCAACGATTGTGCTTCAAGTAAGATAATACGTGAACGAAGACGTCTTTCCACTCGAATTCTTCCAAAGTACTTCACCTGCGTTTTCTACAAGTTATTGTGCGATCATAGATAACTAAATTATTTAAGCGAAAACAGTCGGGTTTTTTTGTAAGATAGCTCACCGGCTCATTTCAGTCGGTAAACGTTGGGTTCGCTGGTTGAATCTGGGCATATTTTGGAATCAGCGCACCAGATTTAAACTCATCAGATTTCTAAGTATGAAGCGTAATTGAACGAGACTCTAGCAAGCGCTAACATAACGACGTCGACTCGTTCACTTCTGTTAAGGACGCGGTTGTAGAACTGCGAATGAAGCCAGTTGGTGAGCCGCTAAGACCTCCTCCAAGCGGGAAGTGGGAACATTGCTTTTTGTTTTTTTTTGCTTAGAAACAACTTACAGCAAAATCAGGTGTTAAGTTAACCAGCATATATGTGGAGGGTTAGGTTACGTCAGATTATGGAATGGGTGAGTTAAAGGCGATGGCTGAAAGATGCTAACTTTGTAAGTATTTCTGCAGCTGTTTAAAGTAGGGTTAAATTTTTGAGGCCGGATGCTGATAGTTAAATTGTTTGTATCATCGAAACTATGGGTGGTTTGGTGTTCATCCGTACCGCTTATCAACAATATAGACCAAAACACTTCTTTCCACCTTTAAGCTCATCATCATCATTATTATTATTATTATGAACTATATGTCTCTGAGTGATGCAACGAATAGAGGTTTCACTATTGTACCTCCGCTAGAAGCTTTCGTAGTGATGCTGGTGTTATTAGAATCCTGAACCGCTGCTGATCGTTCGACTGTCCTCAATAAGCCTGACTGATATCGTCGTATTTGAAATATCGCGCCTTATATTGGGTTCTTATCTTAGGTAACGAGTAGATTCGTGCAGATTTCTATATAGATTATTCTGCACTGCTTGCTAACGCTAACTTCGTGAACCGCCGGGAATCGAAACGAATGCTGTATTATTTGGCTGAACGAATGGAATCAAATTAAAACATACATTTACCAATTTTCTCACAGTAATAATAGAACTCACATTCCGACACGGCCAGTATCGCTGTTATGTTGCGAAGAATTCGGTATTTGTAAATCGCTACTGGGCGTCACCATCATCATCATCGACTGTGGACCTGCTGGTAACAGAAGAAGATCACAAGTGTGTACACACATTAACCTAAATTTTCTGCTTTTCAGTTACGATTCGTCTACGCATGAATCAGAAGAACGCTGCATACTTGTTCTGTATAGCACAGAAAATGCTTGCCACTATCCTTACCACTGTGCAGCACTATGGGTATATTTTTAAACTCGTCATTTTCTAGTTAACGGACTGAAATTATTACCCCGCTTTTGTACAACTCTGTTAAGGGGGGAGCTCCGCAGGTCAACTATAGCAATTGTGTTTGGCATTGTGCGATATATAAGCGTTTAATAAAAGTTTATAACTGATATTATTAGACCATCTGAAACAGTGCAAAATATCGATTCTATTTCAGCTTACTTTACCTAACAGTAAAAATAATTAGTTTTTTAGAAATTATCTTCGATAAGATTGCAGTCAAACTCTTCAGCATGGACACGAAAGCTTAATGCCGTCAAAACTCTACGGAAAATACGGTGGCACAGATGTTTTCCATCCATAAAACCAGTAGGTGAAAGATGCTACCTTGCAGATTATATTTTCAAACTGTAATCAATATTTTTTTTGCTGTTGCCGTTCTGGAAAGCCGGATTTAAAACCCACACAACACAAGTTCATAATTAGACTATTTTAAATGTGCTCGGCAGAAACCGGAAACATGTTTCTTGCAGCCATAGCTCTACTACAATTGCAATACCCTTTCGAGGCTCAAAAATTCTAAGCGAGGAATCACGTCGAGAAAAGTATCTTTTGCCTATTTCACCTCACCGAATTAAAATAATCATTTCGGCTAATAAAAAAAGCTAGCAATTTTTTTTGCAAAAACTACGAGGCAAAAAAATACTCTGCAGTTGGGAATTGCTTAGAGAGAACGTAGTAATTACTACTGATCCCGTTACCGAACAACTTTTGACTCAACCTGCCTAAGGGAAAACATGCATTGACCAAGGGGTAATTAGAATTCAAATGCCAAGCTTTCAGTCAAATGCTGAAACCACCACTTATTCAGATCAGCGGTTTTATGGCATCTATATATATATATATATATAATGCCATTTTGTTGTATCGGTTACAGTACCAGTGCGCTTGCAATCTCGAGTGTCTAATGGCGCGCAGCAAGAACAACAACAACGACATGAAATGATTTTTTTCCTGTGCAAAGATCTTCATGCTAATATAATTAGAAACTGTCTTTTTTTGATTTAGATGACCCCTTGGTTTCTGACCGTGGTCCTGGCCAGATTGCCTTTCAACCTTTTAACGTCCGACATTGTCTTCAGGCATTGTTTGGAGGTATTACAGCGGGAGCTGAGAACTGTGCGCTTTTTTGCAGTGCGTCTCCATGCTCGGTCCCACAGCCGGTCACTTCCCGTCTGAGAAATTTCCTTGAAAGCTTTCTATGCAGATGTCCAGAGTTATATGCAATACCTGTATGTGGTACCAGCTCTACTACCGCCTTTACCATCACCAAGACATACGTGGCTTTAACAAACTTGCTTTGCCGTACACGTTAGTTGTTCATAAAAACGCATTGATATTACGTTGGTAACCGTTAGCATCAACTGACCAATCCGCTAGCTAATTTAAGTATATTTTACACGTAGAGAAACCAGGGATTGCTTGAAAAGCATTACGTAAGGTACCATAATTAATCCGAAAATATTTGCGATCCACAACGTTATAGGTGTTGTAACAAGATTGAAATGGCAGCGTATCTGCAAACTCATCTGATATTAGAATACTAAAGCGTATGCGTGGGTATAGAAATGATTTAGCATCACCACAATAGAATCAACCATGCCAAGCGTAAGACGTTGTTTTGCTAAAGCCAGTTAGTTACTTAGGAGAACGAATAAGGAAGTGTTGCGCGGACACATTTAAAAGCAAACATCATTGAGTACGATACGGCTACCACAATATGGTACAGGACTATTTTCCTTTAGAGAATCTCTAATATGAAAAATGTATTGGAATAAACCTGCCATAAACGGGAAGGGGAGGCAAATGAACAGGGTGAAATGTAGTAGGACGTGAGCTTTGCTCTGATTCAAATGTAAACTTACTACCCTTCTACGATCATCGGGAAGTAGAGATTTTTAAAGGGCCCAATGTAGATCGTCACACTAGCGTGCATTCGAAACTTCCAAGCTGTTCATTGGAGCTTATTTCAAAATTCACCAGATACATGATTGAGCAAATTTAAATTTAATAGCTAATGCTAAAGATCCTAAAAAATTGAGGCTTCAGGAGTTTTCTAAGCTAGATATGCATCTTTGTTTCACACTGTTCGGAAGCCGCCTGGAAGTTAACAATAACGTAGACCATTCTTTTGGGGTTTACATGTCGGTAAAAGTTCGTTTGGCACTGGGGTGTGCTTCATCTTCGCCCTTATTCTTAAGACAATTTTTTTTACTTGCGTTCTATCTTGCAACAGTTGAACAGTGTTCAATTGATAAGCCTTTGAACTGAACAAAAATAAATACTGGAAATAGCGCACGCACAAGTGGTCTCAAACCAAGTTTATTTCTATATTTGTATAACATAGACTTCTTCTAATTATACTAGACGAAGTTAAAACAGCACCAGCCTCGCAAGCACATAGCGGAAGCACGTTCGTAAGCGTTGCCTCAGCCTTGATAGGCCAGTACGATGATGGGCTAAAACTATGAAATACATGAAGGTAACAAGACAAAGCAGAGTTAGTTGCGTATGGTAGAGAACCTAATATACAGTATTTCTGTTAATGCATAAGCGCGTGCATCTCAGTCCAAGCTCCCAATTCGAATTTGATCTTTCTACTCCTGAAAATGATTTCTTTTTGTTTCAGACAACTGCTTCGTTAACTACACTTTACTCTGCCTCATAGCCGTACTCGTTTGGCTTTGCAGTAGCTTTTCTGGATTGTAGGCGGTCGCTGCTAGTTTTCGTAAATGGCTTACTAAATGGCCTACGGTTTTGATCAAAGGAGGATTAGCAAGCGTAAATCTTATTTATTTGCGCATGCAATTTTATTCTTGGATAAGTGATTAGAATAAGTAAGTGAGTGCAGGTGGAGTAGGTGCACGAGCTCAAACATACCGCGTGCAGTGGTGGTGCTAGAGGCAGAATCGTGCGAGGCTGAACTCTGACTCTGCTGAAGGCTTTGATGGCCCATAGCCTGGGCGATGTGTGAGAAGTGCCGGCTCAACAAAGTGTCAGTGAGCGTTGTAGTGCCGCCGCTGTGCACGTGCACGTGAGCCTGTTGCAGCATACCTAGCATTGGAGGGACGATAACTTGGTTGAGCTGGTTGAGCAACGATGAGTTGACAGGCACTCCCGGTCCGTGTGCACTCGATGGATGAGCTGGAGGTGGGGACGATGACGTTTTTACCGTGACATTCTCAAGACCACCGATGCTACTTCCTGGAGGAGCAGCAGCAATGCTGGCTGGACGTCCATTCTCCGTCAAGTCGGTTAATAACGTAGGACCTGGTCTAAAGTAGTAACAACGACAAGTAAAAAAACAAATAACAACAGTGAAAGCGAGTGACGAAACAACAAAAAAAAAGAGATTCCTAAGTGGTCATAAAAACGTAAGATGTTTTCAATTGGTAGCTATTTTTTCAAAAAGGAAGGAGCAGTTGATTCGGAACTTGATGCTCCACCTAGATAATAATGGTCATAGAAATATGTCAAGTCAACAGCATAACACGTAACGAACGTCAGTCTCATAGTTCAGGATGACACTAATTTATAACGGCATAAAAACTCTCTATCATCAGGCATATTTGCTAGACATTTCTTTCACAGGCAATTTTTTTTCAAAACCTCGACAATTTCTCAGTAGAAAAATTACTCAAATCTGGATGCTTCAATGTTGCCTTTCAGGACTTCGTAGAGTCTTTTACCTCACACATCTAAAACAGTAGTATAAATAAATTACTACAAATAGCAGAAGGTCATAGACAATAATAATGCATATATCGACTAAAAATACAAGGATTAAGCCTGTGAAAAAAAAGTATAAAAAGCTAGAATTCAGTATGTTAGTACTGAACAATACGCATTTTCTTGGGTACTATGGTCCGTGTGGGTTTCACCAAAGTCTCCCATAAACACGTTCGCCCTGTTAATACTGTATGACCTTAATAGATGAAAAAACCAATATACTTATTTTTAAACGTCTTTTGCGTACAGTATACAATACAAGTTTGAGACTAAGCGCAGGACCTGACCTCGCCTATACCAATATATAGTCATGCAAGTTTCGTTAGTTACAGTACAATGTATCTACTATAATACGTGTTTCAATAGAATCGACAGGCATGGAAATTACCTTGATGTTATGACGGGCGCCCTCTGATCAGTATTAGCAGCGCTCCCTGCTGTACTGTTGGCGGTGCTATTGCTAGCGTTACTGTGATTATTGCTCGGTGGCCCTGCAGGCTCACTTTTCCAACATGGCTGTTGTTCCTGCTCGACAACTTGTTGCAAGATATCAGCTGTCGTAGGCGGAACCACATTGACAGGGGGTGGTATGATGGGATCGGAGTCAATGAGCTCAATAGCTTGAGGATTTTGTCCTGCTTGTCGGAACGATTCATCGAAAGGATTTGATGACAGATCTTGCGCGAGTCCAGCTGCATCCATAAGTTTGGTAAATCGTGCTGGAGTGTCATCCGGCTGCGGGCCTAAATGATAGCACAAATAATAAATATAAGGGCGTGGAATGAAATTATATAGACCTAAAATAGATGTGCATCAATAGACTGTAAGGTTTTTAGTTAATCCAAAAATTAAGATATAACACATATATATATAACAAAAAAAAACAAACAAAAATACGTGGCCCTGATCTCTACTAACGGCCTATAGTTCAGTCAAGGCCAATTAGATTATAATCGCAAAAAAGACGGTATCATTTATTTTGCGTAATAGATTGCCGGAATACTGTCTGGTATCAAACAAAATCAAGTTGCCAGCGACAAACAAACGACATATTAACGGGCATTGATATTTACGTAACAGTGTTTCTCGCCCGAACCTTTTATATATATATTTAGAAACTATTACCAGCAAGCCAGTCAACTCGGTGGGAAGAAACGAAATCACCAGTGTGAAAACAAAAAAAAAACCAGTGTGGATGCAAGGTTCTGCATTGATCTTTTCTCGCCATTTTGAGCAGGATCCGTTCGTAATTGTTTGAACGTAACCGTGTCTACGACATGTGCATAGCTAACGTTCCATGCTATTAAGTTGGAAAGTTCGCAAGCTCTTTTTTAAAAACTCCTTCTTCCACTTTTCCTCACTTGTTTTTTACTTCTAGCGTACCGCTCGGATGCACTCGACCAGTGCGCTGGAATCATATTTTGCAATGCTAATTGAAACGAATCTCTTAAAGATGTTCTGAGTGGAATTAGTACATTTTCGACACCTGCTACACTAGGCATTTCTTCGAGGCCAAAACAATGCCGAAACAATCCAGGACATTTGTCTTGTCAATGATAACGACGCTAGCGCTAAAGTGACTGCTCAAGTGTGGTTTTCCATGTTCGATAACAGTGTTCGGTGCCTAGACGATGCTCCTCGTTCTAGCCGCTTAAATTTAAAGACAATTATTTGACAGCGCTTTTAAAGGGAGATGGCCAACAGACAACTTGGTAACTAGCCCAAAAGATGGACTACAGCCACACGACTGTTTAACCACCTCGAGTCCCTTACCTTTATACAGGGACTTGACGCTTAGATACCTTATGAACTCCCTGAATCCAACAAAAAATTACAATTTGACATTGCATTTTTCCAGATCGTCGTTACTAAGTGTCACACGGCCACAATGACCGAGTTTTGCACAGAATTGTCGCTGGAGCTGAAAAATGGTATCAGCACGCCAACGTAAATTAGAGATTGGAACAGATGGCTTTAGAAAAAAGCCAATGGCCAGGGTCCAGCCAGCTATTCATACAAAAACGATTGTGCCTTGTGTTAAGAGTGAAAAATGTAACGTTTCCTTTTCATTAGAAAAGTACGGGAGCCCCTTTTTAATCTAGTATATTCAAGCCTAGTGGGGCGGAGTTCCCACTCTCTCATATAATGCAATATTATGTGATAGTGATATTGGAGCAAATAGGTCAACCAATGGGAATGGCTAATGCGTCTAATCAACCGAAGATGTCATAGCAGTTAGCTTTGTCTTAAGTTTCGAGCCCGAAATAGTGAACGGTATTAAATGCAGATAAGTTTCGTGTAACAGAGGAACTATTTAAAAAACATTTTGTCATTTAACGTGTGCATTGGTACAATGAATTGTGACAAGATTTATACAGGTATTGTTATGCTACATAGCATCATTATTCGTAAAAAGATTATTTAGTAAAGGAAAATATACGTCGCCTCCAGGCCATTTCACAAAGTATTGAGTTTAAATATCTCTTGCTTATAGGCGTCCGGCGTTCCAAAAACAAAGATACGTGACTGACATTAGAGAAGTACAGACTACGTCTGCTCTGACGGAGTTGCTCAGGTATTCAAACGTAACCGCCTTCTTTGCTGCGTTAATTCGTCACTCACTGGCGTAATACGTTCAAGTATATGAGTCTGTCGTAGCTCACAAATAACACCGCACGGTGACAAACGGGTAATTTCGTCGTAAGTGGTATATACTCTCATAATAGCTTTCACGCGGATGATTGAAGGACCAGTCACATCGTAACTCAAAATTTAACAAAGATAAGCTGATTAATAATTATTGCAGTGTCAACTACCATTTACACTCTAAATGAAATGTGCCAAAAAATAAGAGTAAAACGATTTTCGTAACTTCCTAGAAATAAAATTCAATATATTATAACTTAAACCACTGCTACAAAACTCTCTAGTCAAACCGTCGAACGATGTCGTCCCAAATGTCTAGCTGTGAGGAGCCGCATTAGACGCAAGCATCTAAAGCTGCCAACTCACTACAAATTGCTCCCAGCGGAGCAAAAGTTCGAACCTAAAATCCATTAACAAATAAAAGTCTACCAAGGGGAAAATCAGCAGTCAGAAACCAGGTGTCCATATGCTATTTCTAATAGTTAATCTCTTCATTACCCATCCCTTGTAAAAAAATATCTTAAGAAAGATCCTTGAGTCATGTTTAGAAGGTTTTCGCAAAAACAAAGAAAAGTGTTTTAATTGCTGCCCGAATGTAGAAAGACGCCAAAATAGACAATCCGAGCGTTTAACTGTCCCAATAAATGTCAGAGATGACTAGCAAGCTTAGTGCCAAAGACAGAACTCATATGAATGACTAACGAGAAACTCAAGGAAAAGACCATAATCCCCAAAAGGAGTCACCCAAACAAACCTTGGCCTTTGTATTTCTTTCCACAAAGACCTGATGGGGCCGGGGTATATTGAGAATAATTAGACAGCGTACTGGAGAGGGCCGAATCATTCAAACAGATAGAACGTACCTTTAAGTTTCTCTTCAGTTGTGTAGGAGTGTTCAATATGAAATACTACGGATGGTCAGCATGGCGACAACTGGCATTAGTACGATGTCTGCATTTCTCTTGCAGCACAGCCAATGCCGCCTTGACACTCTCCTCAGTGATGGATCACTTTAAATTGACTCGGATACGAAATTATTACATGTGGATGTCATACGTTACTAGTGAAGTCGTTCAAATTCACGAAATACGAACCCAGCGCTAGCGAACTTGTTAACTTGCTGGCCGCGTGATAAAAAAAAAAAGATAGTGTTGATCAGTACATATGGCTATCTCTAGGCGTAATAAATAAAGATCTAAGAGAATCAATGCATTTCGTTGGAAGACGAGTTTCGAATCGTGCGGCTGAAGGAGTGCTCTTTCGATTTAAGTTAAGATCTACTAGCCACTTCTTCATCCCACAAAGCTTGTACAACCACTTCTGTATATTTATAACGACTTTAATTGACACAGCCATTTCATGTCCCAAGACCTGTAGTTCATTGTTCATTTCCATGAAGACGGGCACACCTTTGTAGATAGATGATTGTTACTATCACCGTGAAAATACATCAGCAACAACAACACGTACGTGTTGCCGTGCTTTGTTATTACATCCGATCCGTAAAAATCTTTCAGGGCGTTACGTTTCTCGAAAATTTACTGTTTTGTCATACCAGAGAGAACTTCACAGAAAAGTCATTCTCCGCCCCTAGCCCACAGTCGTCTTTTCCCTTCACTATAGCATGCTCTGTGTTCGGAATTCTCGTGGTCGAATAATGCCGAGTTCCATACAACCGGTTCACTCTTTAACTGATCTAGTTCGTCTCTTCTTGCCACGATACCGGCGCGACAGCGAATACCCTGGTCTTTCGGTGCAACCAAGATAAATTTCACTCAAGTTCGCGAAGCGTAGATTCAGATGGGTCCGTGCAGCAGAATATCGACGACTTTGTTTACGAATCTAGGAACACAGGGCTTTAGTAGAAGACGAAAGAGCCGTTTGTATACAGGCTGCGTAATTCAGCTTTAGCTACCATCCTGAAACATGGTCGATGACGGCGGCAACACGGATAATACTCCATGACCTTTGTTTCTTTGGATGGCATGCACGGAATAACGGGACTATTTGAAAATAGAGACAATCGTTTACTTTATATATAATAAAGTTAATAAAAGGAGACTATTATTCGTTATCGAAATGGATGTGCAACCCCAAGTACCCATAGGGATAATACTTGTGTGTGCTGCATTTAGTTAGGAGAGATCTGAGTTGATTGTATGAAGAACCGCAAAAACGTAATAGCGCTGACAGCCTTGTTGAGCCGCTTTGGAGCTTAATTTTGCATGACTCGTCGATGCTTTGATATCTGCGACATTCTATCGATTAGCACGGTGAAGTCTCGGAAAAAGAGAACGTTGTACTTAGCTTTAAGGACAATTTTCAAGATTTATCACATGAATCGAAATGTTGTTGAAGCTTCCGTACCTAAACCGGTATCATGATATTTACAGGCATTTGAAGTCAATATCCTATTGGTCAAAATGCAGTTAGTTTGTAACTGCTAACTGAGCAAGCAAGCGATAAAGATATGGTTAATATAGCATAGGAAACCTGCAAACCGACAGTATTACAAGGTTTAATTGACGAGGCTTCGTAGCTTGAGCGACATAATCAGCGCTGGCACAGATTCAGCGACAGCAGCAGCAGCGTAGTCCTGCGGGTAGCGCGGTCGTTGAAGGCCATGCACCGCCATGCACATTCAACGCCACAATGTACATACATACAGGCGCGTACACACACGGATTTACATACAAAGCTAATACTTGAAAAAGCCCCTTATGGCTGGTGAGTATGACGACAGCAAGAAGAAAGAACCACACCAGCTTCAAACAACGGCCGGCGGCCAAGGTCAATCGCACAGCACCCAGCGGTAGCAGGTGGCGCTAATGGCAGCGGCAACGTAGGCCCGCTTCAACGTGGGTATAAACGAACCAATAACAAACAATAGACTATACAAGCCATCATGGCAACTAATACAGCCGTAATCTCGATTCCAGTGTTGTAACAGAACCCGCATACACTGAATGTTTGTACATTCAAGTACGTTTTGATGTGAAGGATAAACTGGCGACTCATGGAATATACGCACAGAAATTCAGGTGGATAGATAATTTCTCCAAATAACATAGGGACATGTAGAAGCGTTGCTCGTGTTACTCATCAATGTATTAAACAATTACCCTTATCGGCTGTGATATGTGAGATGCACTTTGAAACCAGCACAGGAACTTTGATTTAAAGCTTCCATAACTACCAACTATTTTTTCTCTTCCTTTGTTCCACCAATTCTCGCGTAGGATCAAAGACACACAATAGACTCGTTAATAATGGTGAATTTATCACCGTAGAGCATCTTACAAAAGGAAGAATCTAAATTGTTTGCGTAAGAGGATGTTGGTATAAGCGTCACTGTCGAAAGTTCAATTTTTGAACAAACAACGGTTACCTAACACATATTTGATAAGCAACGCTTCTGTATAATAATACAGAACGAGTTTAAGACAACCATATAACAATTTCTTTGTGTGCATTATCATGTTCAAAAATTCAGGTATTCATCATAAGAGAGATAAGTAGCAATACTTATAAGTTAGCAATAACTTCAAATTGCAGCCTTACCTAAGTCTAAATGATATTTGCATATTTATTCAGTTCAACGTAAAAGTGGGAGGCCAAAGGAGAACGAGAGGAAAAGAACGGTAACAAATGCGGCTCTCATCATCAAGAACGCCAAGTTTTCCATTGCTCGCCATCTCGAAGCGGCAGAGCTTACGAGTTGGTTCTAGCTTTGACGTTTGTAACTACTGGTTCCTTTACGCCTATAATCCTGACAGTTAGTTCACCACAAGCCAGTCGTCAAATATCATGAGAATCCCAGCAGCAGAGCGTACCATATGGTGACAATAATTATGTATTGTAACGTGGAAAAAAAAACGCTAGTTTTGATACTGTTAGTGCCGCCGTTGCTGCTGTCGCTCTAGGAGCGCGATCCCCCTCTGTTATTGGCGGTAGTGATGATGCCTTTAGTTCACCTATTTGCCAATGCTCGCTCTTTTGGTGCTTCCAGTGGGAACGGCAAAGCGCAACAACGGCGAGTATGGGAGCAACTGTGTCTATGAATCTGTTCTTCTCACTGGAAACACGCCAAAGGGAAACCGTAAACAACAGACTCTAATCATACGACTCCACCGTTCGTTCACGTACGCACACAAAATAGCAAGCAGGGATACGCGCTCATGAGCTGACAACAGAGTCGCCAGCGGCAGTCGTCGAATTGGTGTTTGTCGTTGTAGCCGTTACAGAATCGTTCAGAATCGACGTGAACCAATATACGTGAAGACAGGCTTTCGTATTGATAAACCTAGTATATATATACTAGGTATATATGTAGGTATGTCCCTTTGATAAGTATCAACCCTTCGATATGTCAGGTTAGCGACAATATGAACAATGTTAACATATAATATAGAAATATCGCGTTTTAGTAAATGCCTACCTATATAAATGTGATGTCTACGTAAATAATAATAAATGCATTTGCAAATCAATGAGGGCCTATTTGTTGCTTACCTTGAGGCGGACTGTGTGTACTGAAGACGAGAAACGGCACTTTGTGGGCTTTCTTATGCGAGTTGAGCTTGTCGGCTGTACAGAAGGTCTAAAATACAATGTGCATCGTGATTTGTCAGCGTGACAGGTTTGCTCATTACTTTAAATAGAACGTGAAGCTACGGTTGTTAAGCCTGATCTATCATAGGTCATCAATGACTTAAGGTGCCACATTTTAAAAATCCAGACCGTCCAAAAAGACTATACTGGTAGAAAAATCAATGGTAAATGACGTAGAAGTTTCGAGAAAACACCGCGACTTACGGTGCCGATGAATACAATTAAGCACGTACACGTATTATCATAATTGTCCAGCTAAAAAAACTGGTTTTGCAATTCTAGTATGTTGACGCTTGTAAAAATTCTATTTGTGTGATTTCTCTCGTATATAAATATCTTTTTCACAAATTCAGATAATTGTTTATTGTACCTGTCCGCAGCTGCCTACATCGCAGAGATACGATTTTTTTCCGTTAAACGGCATCTGAAATTGTCGTATTAATCGTTTAGACATCACTGAATCATTTTATTTGCATCCGAATGAAAAGCTAGCATTAACAAAAGCGTGCGTTCGATAAAAACGGGAAAAAAAGTGGAAGTTACTTTTATAAAGTGCAGCCACTTCCCTCTGGTATTCGCCCTCTGCTCACGTAAGTGACTTTGCGTAAGCTTCGACCGTATCATTTATGTACTTGACATAAGATGACTATTCAAGCGAATGGATGAACATCGAAACAGATGCCCATTGTGTCTTCACTATGTCCATCTTAAAGTCAAGAAAAAATTGGCGCGCTTTTCCCGGCTCTCGTTAGTTGTTTGCAACTTTAGCCATCACTAGTTGTGCTCCGCTACTAGGCGACTCGCAAATCTATTAGGGGCAATCAATGAGAAGCTTTAGGTTGAACATTGTCTTTTTCACCTCAAGACGTTTATGGTCTCCCTCCCTCTGTATATATATATATATATATATTGATTGACTGAGCGTTATGTTAACACCACTTAGATAGCTGAGATGAAGAAGGTACTTAGGCAGAAAGAAGGTCGCTAGACTAAGCTGCTGTGATGGTAACGTGTTTGCATGCTAGACGGCGAGACACGTGGTGTTCTAGGTTCGAAGCCGGGCGTATGCAGGCATTCGTTTGTTTAGTGGTCTGAGTGTGAAACGAATAGCAAAATTTCATCATAAATTTATCATTTGAATTTTTTTTTTATAAATCATATATGTGGTATATTGCGGTAATAGTAACAACGCTAATGATCATCATTTACTTGCAAATCGATTGTTGTAATTTTAATTTATTGATGCTGTTGTCAATGTCGTGGTTACAGACCGTCAAGCGGTAATAGCTAACTCATAGTATAATAACAGAGTTAATTGGATGGCGCAGTTTACTGTAGATAAGTGGATCAACAATGGCAACAATATCAATAGTAAACCACAGAATTGACCAGCGGCGCGTAACTAACAGGCGCCACAATAATAGCACGAGCAGAATCAGCGGCCGTTTCATTATGTACAGGAGATTTGATATTTCGACACTTCAGAACATGGATTTTGAATTGCAGTATATGTTTACAGCATTGCGCTACCACGAACCTTTCTGCCGTAGGTCGACCATCCGCAAGCAAGAAGTTATATAACAGTATGAAACATAATCCTGGGTGATTTCGCGCATTTCACATAACTGCTACGATGACAATAGGGCGCAACGGTAGAGGCAGCACCGTAAGAACGTATCACAGTCGTCTGAATAACAACACCCAGACTGGCAAAAGGAGACTCCGCGCCTCAATACTGGGATGACGGTACTGGGTCCGAACAACGACACTAGAATCTTATTTATTTTAATGTTGCTTATTATTGTTATTTGTTATCCTTTTTGTTATTCTCCTTTAGTAAATGATGCTTCTACTCCGGCTTTTGCTGCTGCTGCTGCTGCTGCTGCTACTGCTCTTACTTTTCCGTTCCACAACGACAAAAAAGTGCCGCGGCCCGCACCGACACGCACAAACACACACAGCACCAGAACTAGCACTGCGACCGCCGGCAGTCACCAGCAGGGCTGGCTGACAATAACGTTCGCTTCAAACCGCAGTCCGCGAATACAGCTGTAAGCCAACAGCAACAACAAAGCAACACGTTTCCCAGTGTTACAGTTGGTGCTGCTGCTAAATGGACGGTCGGTTAAGTTATTATTGGCGGTCGCAGCTCCTCTCTCTCTCTCTCTCTCTCTGTCTCTCTCTCTCTCTCGCTCTTCCTATGATAGCTTGATTGGTTAATTAATTACTTGCTCGTTCTTGACCTCTTGTTTGCCTGTCTACCCCTCTCCCCTTCGGTTGCCTGCTTGCCTGCCGCCCACCCCACAGCATCAGCATTTAGCAGCAGCACCGACCTCAGCAGCAGCATGAATAGCTGTGACCACCGTGAACGCAGCAATGGTCGTCGTACATGCACAGCGTATTATTATTGTTAACATTGGAAGACAGTAGGCATTGGCTTTTCGCAGCAGCAGTCGCGAAAATGGTAGGTTGGTGTAAAGCTACTTAACACTTGCAATGCGACTTATTGCTTTTCTTTCGCTATTTTCGGTCTTTTTACTGACTGAACCTAGCTACTGCAGCCGTTGCTGCTGTTACGGTTGAACTGCATTAATAGTTAAATGCCGTACACGGTTGTTACTGCTGTATTTTTGGCGATTGGCTTGACGCGCTATCGCGTTACTGGCGCCCACCTAAATCGATTCCAAAATCGCCAACTAAACAATCTTTCACAAGAACTGCAGCTGTACCACTAGCACCACCTATAATCATAACAGTATCACGACTACGAGACGTAGATGTAGCACAGTTAAAGCCACAGCAACAGCAGCAGCAACACCAGCCGTCGGCAGCGAAAAACAACAACAGGTCGCCGTCGTCGTCGTCATTCGCGATTTCCCTCACTTCCCGCAGAGTCACTACGATTGCCGACAGAAACGGCGGCGACGGCGACGGCGACGGCGGCGGCAGCAGCAGCAGCAGCAGCAACGGCCAACAGCATTCGCAGCATCAGCGCCGTAACCATCACTCACAGCGTTGCCACCATTCCTACGTTCATTTCTTGTTGTTCCTTCTGCTGCTCACACTGTCGCAAATTTCTGTCTTGGTTTCGCTGACGCATACGACGACTTGCAGCAACTCCACAACAGTCTAGCAAGCGGCAGCGGCAGCAGCAGCAGCAGCAGCAAAAATACTGATGTCCCGCTCTACTAGAAAAACGGCGACAGCCACAGCACCAGCAGCAGCATTGGCGGCAGCTACTAATAATAGGGCGGGCGACCAGAATGTAACTTTCGATCTAAACGGTGAATACCAGCGGACAAAACACTGCTGGCCTGCCACAGTCGGCCTATTGCAACGATGACGTCAGCGCTAAACACTAGGCGGCGTTCAACTCAGCGCGGCCACGACAATTGGTGACGGTCAACCTTTATCGTTCAGTGCACTTCACGCTTGCAAGGGCTGCTGCTGCTGGCAGTAGTCGCACTCGCCCATTTGGTCAGCTGCTGTTCTGTTCCATCCCGCCCGGTTTCGTCCGCGCCGTCGCCCTCACCGGCAATAGCCGCAGCGACAACAACAAAAGCCAGCGCCAGCTGCAATCGACAACGGCAGCACCATGACGACGGCGATTGCCACTAAGATCATCACCATTACCACCAGGGGTAACTGCAGTAGCAGCACGAGCTGCTGCTGCTGCTGCTGCTGCTGCTACCAGCGACAAAGCAAACGATAGTAACAGCAATCTCCAGTAGCGAAAAATTTGCTGTGCATTCGTCTGTTCGTTGGTCACACGCAGGCAACAACGGTCGATTTCTTTCATTCGGTTCTACTGCTGAGGCGCAGTATAGTCAAAACCGTGTAAGCCTCAGCAAAGCGACAGTAATAGCAACAACATGCTGCTATTGATTGTTACTGTTGGCACTTACTGTTACTATCATCGCTCCTGCATCATCGCCGCTGGTTCTCGCGCTGGGAGAGCGACGATCCATGATGACCGCAACGCGTATCACAGCAACAGCTAGTCCAGGCAGCGAAGGAGCCTTCCGACCAGTCAGTCTGCGCAATAGTACAGTCAGAGGCAAATAAGAAATGGAAGAGGGCGCTACTGCTGTCGGTCCTCCATCGTTGCCGTTGTCACCGGTATTACTTGCTGCTGCTGCTGCAGTCATTTCCCCTATACGCCGCTGTTGGCGTGCTTCTTCGTGCTACTGCTGCTGCTACTTGTTACGACTCAATCGTCCAAAGCAGCAGTGGCAACAGCGATGGCGATATCCTGTCCCTTGTCAGTCAGTCAGTAGGTCGGTTGCTTGGTCTACAGCTTAGTCCTTCGTTTAGCTTCTATGTTCCAACTGTTATACAACATAGCCCAATAATACTTAATACCAGCCACGCCAGCAAGAGCAGACGTGGCAGCGACGAATGGGCACAGCCACTGCTCTGCTTCCCGACTTTTGCGATGACGACGACGGTAGAGGCAAAGCCGCCTGCGGCGGCGTTGGCGGCGACTGTAGCAGCAGCACTGATGCCGCCGATGCCCGTCATCGCCAGTCACTACCGAGACGTGGACCAACGACTGACAAAGCAACCTACCAGCCAACCATCTTTAGCAGTCGTGGTAGTAACTAGACAGACCCATGGGCTTTGCTTCGCGCCTATTTTACCTTGGCTGATTTAACCAATTTAGTTTGTTAATATTACACCTAACCTAATGTAAGCGATAATACATACCTACAGTTTATCGTCGTAGATATCCTGCTTATCTAACCCGTTATCACTTGGCAGCTGTTTCGTCAGCCCGTTCTAATATGAACGTATTTGATTTGTGTCATCGCTAGTCTAGCTTTCTAATTAATATTTATGAAAAAATTCGCGCGAAACTATGTTAGAACTCACTTTCATTCCATTAATACATACGTAAACCGATACGACCAGTTGCGTCAATCTTTCGTCCGTTCTATGTTGAAGTATGCATTTCCGGTGTAGGACTATGTGCAGCATGTACTCAGCTCATAGGAATCTATCGCATAATAGCAAAAAAATCATCCCCTCTATCTGTCAAATTTTCGCTTTTTAAGGTGCATTTTTGACCCAAAACCGAGATCTCACTAGAGGCAGATAAATTATACCTCAATAGACGTTAAAAAATATTGGCTGTAGAAATAAGTGTTTAATCGGTCCGTCGAGATATTTGGTCTAAAAATTGACACCAACAAAATGATACCATTCGAAGAAAAAATATTTTTGATATCTTGAAATTTCTTTAACAAGCCTCTAAAGAATATTCAGGAAAAATGCTCAAGTAAGATGTTCACTAGGCCAACCGCTACAACTACTTATTTGATACTTATCAGAAAAGCTATTACCCGCTCACAAAAGCACTCCAAAATAGCTCACAGCGCATTTTCACCCCGCTGTCACGTGAGTGAGGCGAACTTTTCAATAACTTTTACACTTTGAAATATCAATTTTAGGTATGTTAGGCACAGGGACATATTTTTATTCAATTCACAGAGAACCATCAATTGGAAAAGCCTTAATACTTATTAGGACTCCATGTTAAGTTTTCTTCGCTTGGGATGCATTTTCAATCTGAAAACATATGTATGTAAAAGGACATCATTGCACTTTGACCTAGTTTGGCGAGAGGTTTCGGCTGGTATTGCCAACGACTCCTCCTACATGAACCTATGTGAAAATATTCCACTGCCATTTTGTCAGTAGAAACTTTTTCCACAGAAACCCCACCAAAAATAGCCCACAACAACCCTTACAAGACCATGTATAAGAAAATCTCGCAAAAAAAATGCTAAAGAACCGCAAAAACGACCAGTTGAGCACAAATTAACATTATGCTCTGTGGGATGGAAAAAAAACTACCCTCAAGGGAAAACGATTCATTCCAATCAGCTCCATCTGATGCGCAGCTCAATTCCGGATGATACTCTATGGATTAGCACAATCAGCTCACGTTAAGTCGGTTTGGTTCGAACAAACACGCGCACAGACACAGAGTTTTAACAGTATTCATATAAAATAGAAGAAATATTAATGGTATTTGTAATAATTGTGGCAATAGAATCCAGTGGTGGTAACGTCGTGATAGAACACGGCGATGATGATAATGACAAGGACAAAAACGAAACCCCTTCTGGTTGGTGGTGACGGTATTCTTGGAAACAGTAAGGGCAGTGCCGACAGTCGCAGCATGGGTGGCAAAGTCAACCGCTGCCACCATCGACGATAATGATGATGATGATGCTGCTGATGGCGGTGCTCCTGCTTCTGGTATTGGACACGACGATGATGATGGTGCTGCCGCTAGAGCAACTGCAGTTTGGCAAGAAACAGGTACGGCGGGCAAGCGGACAACAAAACGACGCTGTCACACTGTAATGTTATCGTACTGTCACCCCGGCAAGTTGCTTTCCCATATGAGAAAGAAAATAAGTAACCGTTCGTACCTGTTCTGCTGTTGATATTCCATTGTTATATATAACAACAGCTGGGTCGCGCATCACGTGCGCGGGACCATAGTTGAGCCGCTATCAACGCATACACATACCTGTACCTGACCGAAGATACAGTGAGAATATTGAATTTTTCTTCTTTTTTTTTTTTTATAAGCGTGAAGCCTCCGTAACGAATTTTACCACTGCAAAGGAATCAACGCTGTGCTCATGTCTACTATGAAAGAGCATGCGAGAAGCACGAGGTTTCTTAGCAATGACAGTAATTAAGTTAATTTTTTTGTACGAATTCTAATTAATAAGGATTCAGACATTTTTGTTTATGTTTTGATTAAAATCAACTATCAAAATCCGCTGTACAGCACATGATCAAACCAAAAACTATAATTGTACCAACTGTCAAATTTTCATTTAGCTGTTCTATACGAGTAAAGAACAGTTGTGGGATTGTCGGCCTTGGATATTTGTGTAAATGTATTATAGTCGCCATTGGCAAAAATAAACTGCTTGATTATTGATTTCATTCCTCTCGTGAAGATGTGGTTTGCAATGCGCTTGAAAGTGTTCGATTAGTGTTTTGACTTGGCCAACAGCTCTCTCAAATTAAACGACATTATCACAGATCCAGACAAAGAACAGTTATGTTGTATTTCCAAATTCAGTGTTAATGTGTCGCTCTATAGAAAGTAAGTCGTTCGAAAAACTAGTTCATAAAAAGACGATGGCTGTAAGTTGAAGTTACTAACTGAGCCCAAAATTTTGCGGTAGTGATTTCATGCGATTAAGAGTTCCGCAAGTTGGGTTGTGGTATGGGATTTTCTGTCGTTGAGATGTCAATGCTACATCGCTTCGATGACTAACCTCGTAAGAACCCACTACCACTACCCGGTTCCCCTACCGAATTGTTATGTTCGCATACGCGAACGGGGGGTTCCACTGCTGCCATTTAATGCCCTATAGCAGAAAAGATGTTATTATGGTAGCTAGAAGTACCGTTTCAGAACCAATAAAAACGCAATCACTCTATATTTTCGTTTTGCCTTTTGAGGTTTATTATTACCAGTCATATTTCTTGTATAAGCTCATCGGTTAGGCTAAATCTTTGCTAATGGCATTCATTTCTTCATCTATCCTTCATTAACTAGTTACTTAATACAACAGTTTTGCTTATTCACTCAAGTACTGAATCGGAGATCCCGATTGACTATCATTCCTATGATACTAAGACGACAATTGCATCTTCAGCTTTTTAGAGCAAACTTAACAGCCTGTTGTAGCTACAGCAACTGTTGCTGTCAAGCGAGTGCTCTGCTACCCAGTGTGACGGCATGAACGTGATAACCTAATTTACTCAGCGGATTTCTTAGATTATTGAATTTATTGAAGTGCATATCTAACAACGATAATTGTATGACTCGACTAGCCATTGAAAATTGACGATCAATGGTTGCCCTGGCGAATTATTCACAGTACCTCCTTGTATCAATTTGTTATATTACAAAGTGAACCTCCCTTAAGTCTTGCTAGGAAAGTAAGAAACAGTAACTAGCTATTTTCATTGTTCTAGTTATTCCTATCACTGCTGGCAATCAAACTAATATTCTGTTATAGTTTCATCGTAGCGGCTATCAATCAGTACTATCTACTGATTATGCTTCTTACTCATTTGGGCTCTGTCAACGCGTTTGGAGATTTCAGCCAGCCGGCGAGTATACGCGAATTGCATCATGATAACTTATGATCGTTAACAACAGTTGCATTTACACTTGCAGAGTTATTGAACGATGGGCATTTTCATGAAACTCGCATTAGTAAAATTATCACACCGCTGACGCCTTCTGGAAACAAACGATGCATAAAAGTGATATATATATATATATATATATATATAGAATAACAAACATACTTAAATATGAAATTTATAAGTGGCTCGTACAGTTGAAGAAATGTCTTAGGGGCTTTCACTCCAATAACTATCGGTGTCAATCGAGGAAAGCGGGAGGAGGCGTAACAAGGTTCCAATGCCACTGCCTTAAATAAGAGGTCGCATAGTTCCAAGACTTGTCAAAACGCGTTGAAACACATACTTCTGTAAAATTCAGCCTAAGACCATAACCGGGATACTATACTGAACAGAATATGAAGTATCCAAAGGACCTCTTTATTGAACTTTTGCGACGTATGGAATCTTCCAGCTTCCCTTTGAAAAACGTGGAGTACTTGAATAATGCCTACAGATTAAGTAGTTTTTTCCATAGTTTTATCATATGGTCGCGGCATATGCTAAGACTTGCCATTGTCATTTTAGCCAATGACGTGAACACTTGTGTAACATTTTATCATACTGTAGCTATGTATGTGTATTTATCATATGTAGCGCCCATCAGCAATATGGCGTACCCATTTCAGGAAGTACATGAATGCCCCTACTTGATGTCCACTTTTCACTATTTTACAATTCAATAAAAGTTAATGTTCTGTTGTACCAAAACGATCTGTCCAGCACTATTCAGCATTAAAATAGGGTGACTTTGGGAGATGAAAATCGATACCCTGTTATCCAGGAGCTCAATCGTTATAATTTGCCTTATCTCTCTTCACAAAAGGTGGCCATACAACGGCATTCAGAAGCTGATATGTAAATAACAGCACGACTTAGAAGCTTTCCACCTTTTTCTGGATTTGCAAGTGCAAACACGATCAAGGTCCAGACCATTAATTTCATTCAAATTTAACCCGCTGGATATATTGGAAGACAGGTTACTTAAAAGCAATCACCTGGTTTTATATATAAAACGATGTAATACAAGTAAGATCAATACCACTTACTATTTACCCTTGGGAAATCTCCAAAAGGCGCTAGACGACGACATCGTGTATATTGTTGACTTTGTTTCAGCGCATGACGTGTCCGTTAGAAATACCTAGAAGTGAAAGATGAAAGCCTGAGTTTGTCTAGGCGAGTACTTCGTTTTAAAAAAGCTACCTCGAATATATGCAAGGCTGCATAGTTAAGATATTTTTAAGAATGAGTTAGTCACTCCCAGGTAACTTACTAGTTCAAAATGAGCTCGGCAGATGACAAAGGATTCGTTATTTGTGTCAATTAAATTCTATCAGAATGTGTAATAATACGTTAAAAAGTCTCTTTAGGTCATTGCAAAAGTTCTGTTATATAAGGTCTTCGTTGAGCCTACATATTTGCTTCCAAGAGTCCTCCTATAGGTGTTGTAGAACTCACAAATCATTTGAGAAATCTGAGGAATCCAAAAACTAGGCCAAGTTACTCTTCAGAGGTGCATTTTTACATTTATAATTACAAAGCGACTAATAATACGGGTTGATTTCCTTCCTTCATCAAAAAATATGCATAATACTCGTGAAGAAACCCACAGCCCACATAAGTGCCACAGCCAAGAGCAATAAATTACTGCTCATAATACGATCGACAAATTCCTACCGTTAATGGGCTGCTTGTTGTTTACCTTCCTACTAATATACTTGATTGAGATATTGTCTATACTGCTATCTACGTCGCTGCTTAAGCGAAGGGCAGACACGTATGATTCCATTCGTACCTTGAAACAGGCAGAGATGAGCACTCGAGGAGTTCGATTTCGAAGTGCGTACCTTGTCTATAGGAACCGCGAAAAATAAAACCCTTAAATAGAGGCGTCCACTTAAACATCGCGTTCAAAACAAGGGTACATTTAGAAGGGAGACAAGTAAACGCAGTGAGAATGCCTCGTAATGAGTTACGGGATCAAATACGTATCAGCAATTGATCTTTGTATGAACTGCGCATACCCCAATTGTCTAGATCGCAGTTGTCCCCCTTGAAAGTAAACCTTCAGGATTTAATAAACGAGTGCCACAGTCTTTACCAACCTCTAAGCCGTTTCAAGCTAAATTGAAGAAATAGTCCTTACAGCTTTATTCTCACGTTTTCTTGGAACTGCTCGATCGCCTCGAATTTTTTTCCTTTCAGGTGTTACTTAAGTTTAACAAAAGAGGAAAGGTTATAGAAGGCTACACCTAGCGAGTACGATTTTAGAGGCAACACAAGCTCCGGGTTTTTCCGAAGGAAACATTAGAGCGAAAGCAACATTTCAGCCGGTGCATTATAGTAGTGAATAATTTCTCATGAGTTTAGGCCTTTTAGGAGAACTCATTGCACAATCTTTTCAAAACATCTTGGCCGTACGTTTTAGTAGGCATAAAACGACTTGGCATGAATATTTAATGCACGATAGTCGAAAAAAAAAACAGCAAAAAAAGCTTGCTTTTTAACATGGATTTTACAGCTGTTAGTTTAAGCTCGCTTCTGAAGTGATACTCATACATTTGAGGCTCCTCACCTGTAACGACACGCTGGAGAAAGTACATTTCCTAAGGAGTCCATTAAGGTTCTCTTAAGACAGTTGTTAACGGATCTTCGTTTGCGCCAAACGCAAATTCTTCAATACAATGCTTGCTGCAAGCTTCCACATCTCTAAATCATCTTTCAAAATCTCCGACATGAGTCTTGAAAAATATCTAACCCTTCTCCTTGAGTTGTTTCGCGTCTTGCACGTTTTGCTCAGTGCTCGACAGATCTCTCAAACCCGGCGTCTTCTTCGAAGCTCGCTCATCCATTGCGAGATCATTGCTGCCATTAATAATGCACTTACACGGAGTCATAGCCCGGTTCCTTCTGCAGAATTGGAACCACTTGCAAACATTTGATTTCATCCGTAACAGCGAATACAATGCACGCTTATTTTCGTTTTCCAAAAAGAAACGGACTGAAGTCATTTACTTCAATGCAGGCGAAGCATTTGAAAAACACAGGGCTCAATTTGGAACGCTTTAAAATTTGATTTGCTAGTAGCAGACAGGTACGAGAGTGTAGTGCCGCAACCTAATTTATAGATTCACCTTTTACTGACAAAAGTCCAGAGTATGGTCAACACTTTTTTGGCCCGCTGTGACCCATATGAGCTTCGCTTACAGATTAGTTAGCGATAATAATTCTAAATTATGGCCGTTACTTCTGAAAAAGATAATTGAACCATAATGATGGCGACGCTCTTTCTAAATACACGTTTGCTGCGTTTAATTCACTTCAGTCATAAATACAAACAAATAGATTACGAGAAACAGTCATCACGTAACATCATAGCTCAAAACAGACAATAGATAATGGCGTGACACTAGAAGAATCTATTTAATGTACATATATATATTCTCCTTTGTATTAACAATGTTCAGTTCGTTATTTTAATCGAATCTATTTTAGTATATAGATTGTCCCGGCTATTGTCTAGACATCGGACGTGTCGCATTTATTATCGTTGACTAATATTGTTGTTTCTATTAATATATAACAGAATTGAGTTAAATATGTCGAGTGGTTACGAATAATAAAATCACGTTGAAAGCCTCAAGCATTGCATCGGTATTGCCGATGCCTATGAATACACCAAAATTAATGTGAAACCTGTGGGAACATACCGACATGACTCGTCGTTAGGTGACTGCTGCATCCCTCGCGAGATTGAAAGCCCTGATCCGACGACTTTGTTGCCATTGCTGATGTGATCCTTTCTTGACTGCTACTTGAATCTCCGATTTGTAATGAACTAACTTGTAGCTGACTGCTATAACAAGTTCGCTGAGGTGACTTGATAGGCGACAATTCAATATGAAATTCCCCCCGTGGGATCTCATCCCTGTCACAATCTAGAAGGTTTTTATCTGATTCCTTATAAAAATCGTGGCACATCAAGCGCGAGCTCTCAATTTTTTGGTCCTAAAATAAAAACATTCAACGATACTTATTACAGAACAAAGAACTCCAGAATATTACAAACGTAACGTCAATTAGAAGTAAGCTGTTCATGATTCTCTTCATTGGAAAGCAACTAACGCTTTGGATATAGTACTCAAACAAGTTAATCATTATAAAGTAAATACATACGGGAGACTCGAAGGAATTCATCAGCACCGAGCAACTGGTACGCATTGTCCGTGGCGGAGAGGACAAGGCAATGGTATCGTTGAAACTGTAATAAAGTACTAAATCAGTGCATACACGATTTCTTTCCTTTTTACAATAATTTTATTTGTGGAAGCATTACGACGTTGTTTTTGGGAGGATCACGGTGCCCAAAATCCTTCTTAGAGAGCACCGACGCATATATCAAGGTCCCAACCACGCCAAACTAAAAGACGCTAATTTCCTTCTTTCGAGAAAGCAGTTTAATCAATGTGTACATGGGTCAATATCAAAAAATCGGTGCAAGCAACAAGTTTAATAAGTTGTCACCGAGGTGTAAGTAAAACTACTTTTTTAACCTTTGTTAATATGCTAGATCATCTCGCTCAGATGCGCCTGTCGATGAGCAACAGGCGATTGCTACGATATTTTGAAATGATCGAAGGCTCGGATCTAACTCCCATCTCAGCGATTTGACACAGCATCTTGAACATTTTGCTAAAACTGCTCGCACACGTTTCCTTTCGTAATTGTAATAACGGACATACTTTATCTTAAATTAGTTTGTAGTCCTTATAGATAGTCAACTACAGCTCGGAATCTTTCGATTTTAATCTATTGCGAGGCTTGCACACGCCTAAGCTGACTGAGAGATCCGCATTAAACAGGGAAGTTTCGGAGCAGGAAAAAGCTGCCTGTGGCATTTATGAGATACGAATAAGGATTCACACATCATAAAACTTCGAGAGGATCTTTTAGAATGTATCACAATAAACAATATAAGTTAAACTTTTCTATATAAAGCTAGATACTTTCGTAAGTTCACAGTTGAATTTTACCTAATATTGAATAAAAACTGTTTTTTGTCCAGACAACCTCAGTCAATGATATACTAACGATACTGGCAATCCCACTCGTCCGTTTTTAGGCTCCATTTTTGGATTCAACCTTTGTAGAAGTTTTTTTATTTTCCGAAGATACAAAAATCTTTCCATTAAGGCTTTGAAGAGGTAATCAGAACGAACTATGAGCTCAAGAAGGCAAAACATCCCAATAAGATTCGTACAACTTTCGGCGAGTTTCTAAAAATGTACGAGGCCGGGTGTTGACGAATCATAACTCCTTTTCTATTGGTCATGGCTAGGTATTTCCCTTAGACGCTGTATTTTAAACAGTCAAACAGTTTGCAGTCCATAACTGAGGTAGCGCTTTGTTTGTTTGAGAGAAGCTCATCAAAGGGCGCTTTCCTGCAGTCCCACGAAACGCATGGTACTACTTTTTTTGGATGAAGCCCGGTTTTAGCTTTTGTTGGAAAGGCACTGCTACGCCTTGACCGTGGTCTGACATGAGTGACGTTATGGTATATTTTCCACTTTCCATCACCCCTCACCATCTTTGCACGAAAAGGACTGTCCCTGCGCAAATTCATAAAATGATCGGCCGTGCACGCACAGCTTATCAGCTGATGATTGGCCAAATCTTGAAGAACTGACATATCTGTCCGAGCGACTTGACCATTGTTTTGCTAGAAGTTCTTAAATGCTCCACTTGTATGCTTAAATGTTTTCTGTAATCTGTTCATATGTGGGTTTTGGTCGCCTACAGTACAAATTTTGGATTTTTAGGATCGACTTCCAAGTGCCTTGCCTTCGATGCTTAGGTTACCAACTCGAAAACGAGCAAAAAACTTCCGTACCGCCTAATTGGCTATCGATATGAGTCTATTTACAAATTTCCGCACGAGTTTGAGCCTCGCTCGATTCTTTTTAAAAACAAAACAACAAAACTGATTTTAAAAAAACTTTCAGAAACGCTTATATATGGAGACTTGTGCAAATTAATTGGAATGTATGATAGAATCCAACACATACGATTTGGAAGCCAGTCCTACAAATATAATAAAAAGCCTAATCCCATTAGTGGCGCCAAAACATAAACCACTTATGGAAACTTATGAAACGACAAAATATTTTTTGGTTTACAGCCAAAAAGTTATCAACATTTTAGATCTCATGCATTTAGATGGTTTTTGTCAAACTGCATCTCTTAATTTGTAGCAGTACTGGCTTTTCCAGGTAATTATTCTAAACAAGCAAAGATTGTTTCGCTTATTTATTCGCTTATTTAATATTTAGCAAAGAATTATAAATATTTATTAGGGATTCAGGTTTTGAAACAACGCGGTGATAAATCAATCAATAAAAAACAATAATCATAAAAACCATTTTAGTATTGCCATTATTAGATGCAATAGATACCCTAAAAATTGAACTAGAGAAATCTGATTTTGAAAAAAGTAGAGTTACGTTTTGGTCATCCAATACTGTTGGTTCTCTGTTCATAACCAAGTTAAAAGTTTTCATTGAACCCCACTGCTTAGAACTACTTATAAGTTACGCTAATAAATATTGTAGTTATAAGTGCACTAATAACATAAGGATGAATACAGTGACGGCATCGTAACATTGTAGTTATTATATACGATTTTAGTTTGTAGATTGTTATAGATACATCAGATTCGTGTACTTTTATGATTTAGTTACTACCAGATAATGCAGTTTTTGCATCGAAAGTTGAGCCCGCGTCAGAGCACCGACGACAATTTCGAGTTAGACAACTGTCTTAACCGTCTTGACTTAAAAAAACTTGTTAAAAAAAATTGAGCAAAAGAAACTTGTCAAGGCTATTGGAATGTGGCAGCTTATGATTAAAATATACAGAAACAGAAGCGCTGTAGAGATTTTATGAACTAACCTTTTTTATACACTAATCTTAATTTTTCTTACATTATTCTACATACTTGTGGTTTTTTTGAAAAACTGCAATTTCTTTTTTATCCTCTTCTTCTACGCTTCGGGAGGCGCGTGGACAATTGTGGGCGACCACAGGACTTTCGTCCTCCTCAGTGAACAATTTGCGGCGTGAGATCGAGCAAATCGAATCCGACGACGAACTTGATGATCTCGACGCATCCATGAAAGATTCCGGCACTTCTGTTTCCATATACGTAGCAAACGGGGCTGCAAGTTTTTGTATCGCTATTAAAATGCGTACATATATTTTCGAAGACCCATATCACATTTTGTACTTTTGAACTTAGATTCGCATTCATCGCATGAAGATAAGCCATAACTATTCGATTATTCTAGAGTATGGGCTATGATTACTGCCGCACAGAATATCAGAGGAGAACCAAATAAATCACATCCTGTGCGGCATTATGAAACTTACGGCTCGAGTACGTGAATCTAAATAATCCTACGCAGCTGCTGTGATTATGAACTAATAAGTGTTTATGAGGTGAATATATGTAAAATGTGTAGCTAAAACTATCGTACCGAACAGTTTATTGAGATCGACGCTTGGTGGGATTGTGACACACGTTTGGGTCGCCATATTTCGAACACAGGCTTTCTTCGGTGTGTAAACTGATGGAATTACACGTTTTGAACTCAAAGCTATGTCCTGTAATTTTGCTGTATCAAGCGATAAATAGCACCGTGTTCTGCCACCACCTTCAGCAGTACAAGGTGATGGAACAATCTTTGTTTCTCGAAAAAATTCAGCAATCCGATTTTGGATTCTTTGTTCAGCGCTGCCTGTTCGCGTCGGCGGGAGATAGAGTGCTGGATTCGAAACATCGAACGCCTATTACAAAACAAAATATAAAAATAGGTAAAGGTAAACCATTTGTGCGTATAACTACAATAATGCTATTCGCTTCTCAGGTGACCTTAAACAATCAATAGAATTCGTCATAGATGATGATGGTTATTATTACCATCACAGTGTCAATATTCGTAAATACAGATTATAAATTGCATGTCAGTTTAATGAATCTGTATTTAAATTCAATAAAATTATTCAACCTCTTTTGAACTATGGTTAAGCTATATCACCATGCGTAGTACCCTGGGCGATATCTAGACGATAAATTTAAATTACTGGTGTAAACGAATAATGATATTAATATAATAAGGTAAATTTGTACAAGATTCGTACAGGAGAAGGAAAACTGAAACAAGCTTTATGATCACTCTTCGTAATAAATGCTACTGTATGAAAGCATTCGTATTGTTGTGAAGTACGGTCACCATATCTAGTTACAAATACCACTTGGACTAAAGTTTCTAAAGACATCACAGAATTCTAATTACTCAGATTGGTCTTCCTCAAAGTCTTCATAATTATGCTGAAAAGTGATTAGGGGAAAGTCATAATTAAAACTTTTCGGATCCAACAAAATATACACCTCAGTGTACTAACTCGCCTATATTCCTTATGATGGTCGTCTTACCATTGGATTCATGGTTGACTGCCAATCGATGCATGGGCTAAATGTTGTATCGTCCAACGGCTGATTGATCATCTGCTTACTACTTTCAAAATCTTCCTGTGCACTAAGTGGCTCGCCTAGTCGGTCAGGTGTCGTGAAAGGGCATAGGCTAACTTGTCGCTTAGGTGTTGAAGAACCGCGAGTGCTTCAGGTCATTAGTTAACGCCATGTTGTATTGTTTACCATAAAACAAAAAAAAAATAAAGAACATTAACATAAATGAATCATCAGAAAAACACGTTGAATGCATTCAGATGGCTAAACGATTTAACAATGTGCTTATATTTACTCTAAACGTAGTGTCTGTAACATCAGCTTAGCAAAGACAAACGAGATTTCACAATTCATATAGTCTAAAATGTACTATCATCTTGAATATAACGTTAACGTGAAATGCATTTATTTTATATATTTTTCTAACATTGTTGACATATGCCAATTGCCAACAATGACAATTTTGAATACTAACGTATAAAGCCGTGAGATAGCATTTTTACACATTTTACACACACACACACACACACACATTTTTGTATACGTAAACTTTTACGACAATTAGAATCGTAAAAAAACAACGTACTTGCCGCGTCGAATGAACACGAACTGACTGTTTGGTGTCTGCTGTGTCGCACCGCCATGTATGTTATCAATATCCTCGGTCGAGTTGAGGATAGGGGTCACAAACACTGAAGGCGATTGACACATTGTTGATGACAAGGGCACATCCTGCATTCGCACAGTACTGCGTCTTGGTGTCGTCATTAAACTATGTTGCAAATACACAAGCAAACGAAAAAGCACATTTACGCGTTATACATAAGCTCGCTGTTAAGACTGTGCCCTCGGTATCTTCCTAAAATTTTGCCCAATGTGGGTGGGTATTTATTGCCCAGATTGTACTGTTCTGTGCTCCACAGTAATTTCGGGTGACGCGACGCACTATCGTCATCCACCTACTGGCAGTCGTATCTCAAAAACAAATACAAAAACCTCGTTTAATTAAGTTTCAGCCTCATTTTATTAATCATTTTCGATACACGATAATGACTCTCTATTACTGCAAACGAATACTTGTACATCAGTACACCTCCCACCCGTTCCCGCATATGTATATATATATATATGCCTGATAGCGCAGTGTTGCGTTTGTGCACTAGGCTTAGGAACATGTGATGTTCCAGGTCCGGGTCCAAGCGTAAGTACACTTCCTTTTGTGCTGAGAGCCAGCCATCTGAATCAATGCTGTTGGGACTTAACTATACATACAACTCTAAATATTTCTTTAATGGCATCACCTCTATGCTTAACTATGGTCTTAAATAGAATAAGTACGTAAGAGATATACGACTGTAGCAGAGCTTATGATAATACTTTTTGAGACAATGACAGATTCTCAAGCCAGTTTCACTTAGGGATAAATATTGCATTGAAGAATCTAAATCTAAGTTTTTTTTTTCTTTTCCGACGATATCCCATACAATTATCTATAAATGGCC